>NC_087205.1:80498276-80513417 GCF_015104395.2 Macrobrachium nipponense
CAAATTTTCCTAGGAAAGAAAAGAACTTGTGTTTAAACTCCTCCAGCGGAATTGCAGTATTGTCCTCAAGGGCAATTTGGAAGCATGGGAAGGCTGGTGGTCCTTCTTTTCGAGCTTTCCCTTATGGGACTTTAAGTCTCACTCTCTCTCTCTCTCTCTCTCGCAACTTTCCTCCATTCGAGAGAGACATTGTTGGAATGAAATACTCTGCAAGACATCTACGTATTGGCGTTATATGAAAATATTTATTAATTTTTTTGAAAGGGGGATGGGGTGAGAAAACGTTTTTTTTAAAGGTAAACATTCGAAATATATTCAGTAAATATTTCAAGGGACATTATAACATTTTTTTTAGATTTCCGTAAAAGAAAACTCATGAGACTGCTTCGTCTGTCCGTCCGCACTTTTCCTGTTCGCCTCATATCTTAAAATCTACTGAGGCTAGAGGGCTGCAAATTGGTATGTGATCATACCACACCCCAAACATCGAACACACCAAGTTGCAGCTCTCAGTAGCGTTTATTTTAATTAAGGTTAAATTGATCTATAATCGTGCTTCTGGTACTGCAACAACACAGGCCACCACGGCCGGCTGAGAGTATCATACAGCATTACATGCTGAACAGAAAACTCGATTGCGCCGGAGGAATTTCAGCGCATCTTTTTTACGTTTTTATTTCGTTTCTAATAATGAACTATTCACTGGCTTATTTAGGAAGCCCCTCGCTTCATAACGGATGGCTGAGGAATTTGTGACTGTGTGTGTGTGTGTAGGTGTCAACAATCACCTTTTTCCTTTTTTTTCCTTTTGCTTTTCGTTCTTAGAATTGTAACACACCTTTTATTTGCTTAAATTTCTTATGAACTCATCGATTTTAGTGTTTTTTTAGTAAATGACCTTTTTTATTAGAAGTGCGAGTTCTTTTCCTTTAGGATTCAATTAATATGGAGCCTGAGTTCCATCATCTACTTTAAATCTCTGCCCAAAGCTTGTTTAATTCAGTAGCTTCCCTTACTAACATTTTTGTAAACCTTATTTCATTCCTATTTCTCTTTGTATCCTTATCACATTCTTCATTATATTTGCTTTATAGTCAAAATCGTTTCAGAATCCACAAATCGTTTTTCACTTATTTATTCACTCTTTTAAGGTACTGTGTCGTACCTTAAGTAAATGGTGATAAATTCCACAATTGTGTAAAATCCTTTTGTAGTTAAAATAAATAATTTTAAAGACTTATGAAGCAACTTTTGACTAAGAAGTACTGACGCCAGAACACATCGAGGTTGGAGTGCTTCTGAGGACACAGTCTTTGTTTGCGTTTTCTGCGATATCCTTCGTGCATGTCTTTTATATTATATTTTATTGTTGCTGTTTTTATATGGACTCTTATGCGTCTTTCACTTCTTTTTTATTGAATATGACGCCTTAATGGATATATTCTCATAACTAAAGTTCCACGTTGGACATGTCGGTTACGTGCTCGACTACCGATCTCAAGGTCCGGGTTCGGTTCCCCACTCTGCCAAAAAGGAATCAGGGGAATTTATTTCTGGCGACAGAAATTCATTTCTAGATGTGGTTCGGATCCCACAATAAGCTGTAGGTCCCGTTGCTAAGCAACTAGTTGGTTACTAGCCACGTAAAAATATCTAATCCTTTGGGCCATCCCTGGGAGAGCTGTTTATCAGCTCAATGGTCTGAATTAAACTAAGATATACTCAACTTTTTTTCTACATAACCAATGCCTCTTGGAATATCGGTCGGTGTCTGCGGTAGCAATCTTGCTTTGGAGATATGACAGTGATACCAAAAGTCTTTGTTTATATGGCTTCAATAGACATACCATTATGCATATCAGTTATTATTGCGTATGAGATTACACAAGTTTACTTCCATTCCGGCATCAGAATGTCAGTTCGCACCTGACGACGATGTCAGTTATAATAAAAACTTGATCACTCACGTCCCTCAACTAACATTATTTGATAAAGTTACTCCTGTTGCCAGACATAATAACTATTATCATCATCTTAAGAGTACTAATACTTCGTTACTTCACTCGCTAAAACAACCCCATCCCCATTGGCTGCCCTCTCACGCCTCATTGATACTCACTGTCATACACTTCTCAATCCCTGACGTAGTTTTCTTTAACGCATGTTTGTGAGTGCATGTGTACGTTATATGCAAAGTTTGAAAATAAATCGTGAATTTCGTGAATTCAAACAAACTCAAAGCTGTTTGTTTTGATCGGGATCTTCCCTTAAACTAAAAGCAGGATTATTTCATTCACGATCAGATTCGGTTTATTCACAGAATAGATGTTTGTGGCACAGGACATCAATGAATAGCAATTCAAACTGCTGTGAATAACCAAAAACATCAAAAGGTTTTTCATTCCTTTCACCAGGAACTATGAAGACCTTTTTCCTTTTCTAAGTTACTGATGTTCAAAAAAATCAGCGCATGCTTAGAAGGATTTAGGCAAAACAAAGTCATCTCCTGTTACTACAAAATTACTGAGAAGGTCAAAAGCCTTGCAAATAAATCAAAAGGCTCTATGTTTATTTCTCGGTCCAGATATGCGCTAAAAAGGAGGCCGAGGGGGTTCAAAGGAGCACTACAATGATCGACACTCTTGGAGAACCGTGTCACTGTTTTTATTCTACCCAGAACAGAAAAGTCCCCGAAAGAGCTCCGGTCTTTGATCTCTAACACCATCGCATCCCAACGCCAAGATCTAATTATAAACAGACCTTTCATGTATTAACGTGTTATGACTTGGATTCCACACGAATAAAAACACATAAACTGCATAAAGTTAAAGGGCTTGACTGGCATCTCGAAACCAGAGTTTAAGAGGTGACTCATACACAGAGAGCAAAAGGAAATACAGGGTGTCCATAAAGTCTCAGTACCATTCAAGTATTTATTGCTTGTAATTCTACTGGGACTTTATGGACACCCTGTAGTTTTATGTGACGTGTTATAAGGCCTTAGCTAAGCTGATGACAAGATGCGGGTGTTGAAAGGGTCAAGTGTGTCTGGCGTAATAATTAATTTGTTTCAGCAATATGAAAGCAAAAGAGCCCTCTAAGCATAGAGCAACGTTACGTCCTTCATAAATAATAAGTGAGCCACGGCACCAAAAAAGCCTCTAATATCCTTTTATCTGCATCGAACAACTACGTTAATTCTCTTTGGCAGAAGCATTTATTTACGAGTCCATTAATTCGGGTGTAATGATTTTAGAGGCTTTTAGAACAACAGAAATAGTTTCCCCAAAGCCCATTCATTTCCGCCCCAATGAATTTGGGGTTTGATAGCTCATCGTGTTTTACGGGTCATTGGGACACAAATTTAGTTTAGTTTGTCTTCTGTTGTTGGTGATTGGAGCGCAAATTTATTACAACCATAGTGCATAATTGACTGGTGCATTGAGCGCATTTGCGGTCGAGTCTTTCATTATTTGTTGGTGTGTGGGAGGCAAATTGGATATAACTCATCGAAATTCAATTATAATCAGTGTGGAGTTATATTTAATTTGGAGGAAGTGATGATAATCTAGTATATAAGGAAATTATTGGTGCATGGAGCGGATATTGAATACAACTCTTGATTATTTATTGGTAATGGAAGGCGTACTTGATATCTCATCGCCATTAACTGGTACAATGCAGGCAAATTTAGTTAGTGCCAGCCCATCATAATTTAAAGGTCCAAGAAGTAAATTTAGTGTACCCCGCGGTCTTTCAAAGGTTCAGGGTGATTAGTTTGTGAACTGGAACAAATTTTATATAGTCAGTCGTAGTACATTTCAAGGATCGAAAATTTAGCATAGCTCGCAGTCTTATACTGTTAAACAGATCCAAAATTTGGCATCGGTCCTCATCACATAGTCATTCTTTCCCAGCGTTATCCCTATGCTAAGGGGTCGGTTGCCTGATGCGCCTTTCCTTACATCAGGCATGGATTATTATTTGGCAAAGGGGTTTTTACGACCGCATGCCCTTGCTGTCATCAACCACAGTTATTGGCGGTGGGCCTCGCTTTTTACTAAAAAGTAAGACTGCAAGGCAGCAGTTCACACATTTAATGGCCGTGGGCCTAGCCTTTTACTAAAAAGTAAGACTGCAAGGCTGTAGCTGTCCTTTTATTCGCCTTTTGCGACACGCAAGACCTACGGTGGTAGTAATCTTACACCCCTACCACAGGGTGGTTCCTCATCACATAGTGGTTGTACGTAAATCGCAATTCACTATATCTCATCGAAACTCAAAATGCGCATCACGTAAATATGTTATAGCTTGTTGAAATTTAGTGGAGCAAGCAACGATGCAAACAAAGTACATCTCTTCATAAATATCTGCATATTTCTTGTTAAATAATGCGCGGGGAAGAGAATTTGTTTGAAGCAGTTGTATAATTCTGAGAGTAAAGGAGATACGCTGTGTGGGTGTACACGGACCTGAGAAATATCTCATGGGATACCTGATGAAGGAGCTATGTATAGGGTTTCGAGGATATTTGATAAAAATTCAAAGTTGATGAGAGAAATTCGAAGTCATTATGCCGAAAGGGAAGATTTTATCAGGATGTGTGGTCGTGAGAGTGACTCGTTTGGTGTAAAAATGAGCAAGGACCGCTAATTAAGCAACACCCAATGACAGACGGACGGACAGACATTACACCCATTATAGTAAGATTATTATTATTTCTGGTGCTATTATTATTATTATTATTATTATTAACACAGGTGAAAAGATGATGTGTATTGATTTTGGAGGTCTCATCATGTGAAGAGAATGGGGGATGATAGTTAAGAAAAAGGTGTCTAATTTCGAAATGACTGGAGGCAAAAGACAAGAAGACACAGAATTTGCTGGGCAGAAAGGGAAGACTGCGATATCTAGAGAGGGAGAGAGGGCACATAATATACAGTTGAATGGAGCTATGTGTGTTAGGGGCTTGCTGGCTTTTGATGAGCATTTTGGATCAATACATTGGACAGCTAAGAAGGTGAAGCATAAAGGGAGAGTATGAAAGCAAATAGGGCTCAGGCAACGGCGCTGAAAATGAAAAGTCTCTGCAAAGGATCTTACATACTGTCCAAAATGTTCTTGCCAAGGGGCCACTGTAGAGCAGGATCAAAGAGAGTCTCTTAGAGTAGTTACTTTATCTTGTAGGATACAGTACCGGCGTGTGCCCAGAGAGACCTATGCACTGAAGAGAAAGCAAGGAGGAAAAGTTACAGTAACTTTACAGTTGCCGCAAATACCATTACTACGCCTGCAGGTATTAAACTAGCATTGGTATATCTGTTTCTCTTACTGTAACTCAAAACAAAGTTCTATCCATCATTTAAAGTTAGTATACCTTTTTTGAATGCCCGACTGTCACGCTCAGTGGAAAGAGCAATGTCTCTCCTTGAAATTTTCTCGGGTCTTCATTTTCGTGTATTGAAAAAGGAAACCGATATACGAAGCTAATCGTTATAACACGTCACCTCAGTAAACCATCGATACCCAAATACAAACGCCCCGTGAGCCGAAAATACCCTTTATAGTACAGGAGCATTAGGTCCTAAAACATGCCAACTTGGAAAAAAAATGCAGAAAGCTGATTTTTTTACTGATGGTACTACAATTCTTCCTCAGTTGAATGACATAAAGTTTACCAAAGTTAACCCTGAGCTTGCTGAGTAATTCAAAATGGCGTGCAAGATGGCTGCCATTAGTACGGACCCCACTTTCTGAGCTAATAACGCTAAAAATGGGGGAAAAAGTTTTACAAATTAGGTTTTAAGCAGTGGAAAGAACATTTTTCATGTCATTTATTTGATATGTTACCCATTTAGTCATACTTTAATATAAAAAAAAAATTCTTTATTTCCTCAAAATAACGTGGTGTGAGATTTTATGCAATTCAAAATATGATTTGTAGTCGTTACTAACTCCTGTTTTCAATTCTCCTACATATACCATATACCCCCTCCCTTTCCCCTAATACACCTGTGATACCCATTGCAAGGGTGGTGAGGAAAAGTGAACTCGTCCTGGGACCTGTATAAGCTACTTCCCGTATCTCACTGGTGAGCCGTTTCCCAGACACTTAGTCTACCACACAGATCCTTCGTGATTACACCACATTTCATCAGACAAGGCTGTTCACGGTACTTTATATTCATCTGGTATCATCTCAAAATCTCTCAAAATATCTCACCTTTGTTTATAACTATATACACTATATATATATATATATATATATATATATATATATATATATAAATATATATATATAGTATATATATATATAATACACTTTATTAGGTAAAGACTAATTGTATTCAGACTTACTTATTGTGCTCTAAATATCCTCCAATCTCTCAGCACCAAAGGCATTGTTTTCCAAATTATTTGTAATCTGCGAATGATAATTATTTTTCAACTACGAATTAAGAACCAGTGGTTTAGTTTGATATCAGAAACTTTTCTTTGTTTCAAGGTATGAGTGATGGAAGAAAGATGCCAATGTGTGTTTTCTGCAATGAAGCCATTGACATGGATCAGGGTGCAATGGGTCAAAAGGGATTGGACAAAGTCTTAGCAATCAGCAGTGAAATAAAGGATGGGTTAGACCAGTTGTTAGTAAACAGAGCACTACCAATTCCTATACACAAGAGATGTAGACAGAATTATCTCTTGCCTAAAAATGTCAAGAAAAGGAAGAGAGAATCAGATAACTCTGGTAAAAGATCAGAGTACAAGGCACCAATTCACAGGTCCCAGACAGACGATTTCGACCTACGAAACCAGTGTGTGTATTGTGGAAAGTGTATTGACTATTCTATGATAAGCAAACAACCTCTTAAGAGACGTGATAAAATACATGAATCGAGAACTAAAGACTTTATCCACTCATTACAAGAGAAATGCATAGAACGCTCTGATAAATGGGGCAATGAAGTACATGTGCGTATTCAAAACATTGGAGATACAGTTGCTGCTGAGGTAAAATATCACCATGACTGTCAGGTAAGTTTTCACAAGGGTAGGGAATCTGTGCAAAATCCCACAAAAAGGCCTAAAGGTCGTCCTATAGGGTCAGTTGATGAAGAGAAAAATGTAGGATTTTACAAACTTTGTGAGCTCTTAGATAACAATGATGACCACCAATACACTTTGACAGAATTAGAGGGTCTTTTGAAGGATTGTTCTGGAGATAGTGAAGTGTACACTGCGAGACAACTAAAGTCTAAACTACAAGATGGGTATAAAGATGAAATGATTATTACGTGCGAGCAAGGTAAAGAGACAATTTATACATTTCTGAATGAGAGCAATAATATACTGAGACAACATTACTGCAATACTGGACTAACACCTGAAGAAATTGTCGACATGGCTGGAGTTCTCATAGAAGATGAAATAAGGACAACCATATATGATAAATCCCAGTATCCAAAATTTTTGGAGATGAGCAACTATGAGAAGATGGAAAAGGACGTGTTTCTCAACTTCTATTAAGGTTACTTAGTCATCTCATCAAGGACAGACGCCGTAGGATTGCAATATCACACAGTATAACATCAGCTGCACGCCCCAGATCATTTCTCTCTCCAATTCTCTTAGGAGTATCAGTGTACTGTAATGCTAAATTCGAGTCTCGTGAATTAGTTGATTGACTTAGCAGTCTAGCATTTGCAGATGATTACCGAGAAGTATTACGCCTCTACAGTGCAATGCTGCCTGCAGGAGAGAAAATGTATGAATGGGTTGACAAATTTGTGAATTTTGTATTTGACAAAGCAGACATTGACACTCATACCCTGACTGGATTTGGAACATGGCATGTTTTGGGAGGCATCGCAGGTGTAACGCCAGCTGGAGAGATTGTGGAAGAAAACTTGCCTCGTTCAACACAAGTTCAGTCCGTTGTAGATGCTGGTAGATTTGCACAATTGCCCACCAAAAAATACACAAAACCACAAGTACCAGGTCTCAGAAATGTATTAATCAAACCACTAGAACCTTTCAGTACCAACCATTTCTTCTTGAGATTGGGTATAACCTTAGACAATATCTGGCTGGCCAGCTTCCATGTAACACAGACTGCACGGTGCCCATTATGGAGTGGTTTCAATCAAACTCTCATGAAGCAAATCCACTATGATGTAAGCAGAATAGACACTCTGCCATTCATTAAGAACAGTCCAAATCCTCCAGACACCCTTTACTCTGCCCTCTGCTATGCCCAGGATGTGTCGGAAAAGTACAGGCTGGGTATTATCCCTGTCACATTTGATCAGCCACTATACCAGAAAGCAGTTGAAATAGTACAAGCATCTCCAGATCTTACCAAAGTTATAGTGAGATTAGGTGGCTTCCATCTTTTAATGACATATATGGGTGCAATTGGACATATAATGGCAGGGAGTGGGCTGTCTGATCTATGGGAGACTGTCTATGGAATCAACACATTCAAGCACATGCTGACTGGGCATGCTTATGCTCGTGCACTCCGAGCACACATGCTGACAGCCTCTTCTCTTGTTGGGAAGATCCTTCATACATCAACATCTTGTAACACACTCAACTTGGATCATCTTAGAGTTGTCCATGAAAACCTGCTTGATGGGAAATATGAGGTTGGGACTCTTCAACAGGACTCCTCTGTGGCTCATCTTACAAATGTATTAGATGATCTAGAACATAACCTGACTACAAACTCAAGAACAGGAAAACTGTGGATTGAATATGTCAAGATGATACGTCTGATGCTCTTGTTTCTAAGCGCTGAGCGTACTGGTAATTGGGAAATGCATCTATTTTGTGTAAATGGAATGATCCCCATCTTCCATTCTGGTGGACACCTAGCATATGCAAAGTCTGCCCGTCTCTACCACACACAGATGAAAGAGCTCCCCACCATCATGGACAAGGATCAGTATGTTACATATACAGAATCTGGATACTGGACAATACGATGGAGTGACCGATTCTGGTCTGGGAATTTTACTGACCAGACCATAGAACAAGTTTTAATGCAGATGTTGAAGACTCATGGAGGTTTGAAGCATGGCCGTGGCATCACAACCAGCACTCAGGCAAGGATGATTTATGTCCTGCCAAAGACTATTCCAATATGTGAGGTAGTTGAAGATTTTTGTGGAATTTGTTCTCAGACAAGTGATCAACACACTGACATGAGAGCCTCCATGACTGAACGTGACAGGAAACACTATATCCTTTTTCGAAATTGGTTTGATGACCACTCGCCATTCTCATACACAGGTGAGCACAGTGAAAATCTTATCTTGCTTGCAACTGGTATCGTGGCACCAACATCTGCCAATGCTGAGTGTGCCTTTGAGGTGGGAAGGAAATCAGCTGAAAGTGTGACAGGTAAGAATTTTGCAGATGTTAAACTCAAAAGAAATGATCGAGTTACATCAATAGGAGCAGCCACCAATGGAGTGACAGTCCGTGGCAAAGTGGTAGAGGTAGATTCCACACTATTATTCATGCGTGTCACATGTGTTATAGAAAAGCAATCTGAAATCGAAGTCTACCTTCAGCATGAGTTTAGTAAACAGCCTCCTGCATTATTTGATAAAGAGATGATGCGCAAGAATACTAAAAGTAATCTCGCAAGTCTCATAAAAGCTTCAGTTGTACCCATCTCAAGTGATGACCTTCAAAATCCATATTACATTGTCGATGGTGGACATCTACTGCAAAGTGTTCCTTGGCCAACAGATGTGGATGATTGCACATATGGTGATGTTTGTAGCACATATGTATCATATGTACTAAACACCTTTGCTAAATGCACAGTATGTTTTGATGGGTATTATGCAACATCAACAAAATTTGCAGAGCAGAACCGGCGTAGTCTTTTTCACACGGTCTCTGTAGATATAATTGTTGATCTTGAACATCCAGTCACTACTAATCAACGTTCATTCTTGGCCAATAGAACAAACAAGTCACAGCTAATAGAAGAGGTTAAAGTTCAGCTCTCAAGTAAAGGAGTTAAATGTCTACAGGCAGAAGCAGATGCTGATTACATACTGACCAGCACAACCACTAGTTATGCAGAGGTCCACACTGATTGCCCAGTGGTACTAGTAGGCACTGACACTGATTTACTAGTAATGCTCATTGACAAAGTAACATATAAGAATGTATATATGATGTACTCACGTAATAATCCCTATAAGATCAGTGGTATGCAAGAGGTAATGCACCATCAGTCCCGTCGACACATTCTTCTAGCCCATGCAATCATTGGATGTGATACGGTGTCTGCCCTTTTTAGCATTGGAAAGAAACGAGCACTTACAGTTTTAGAGAACCACAGCCAGTGTGACATGTTTGATAAATTTAAAAAGTGTGATTCAAGTCATGATGTGATAGCTAGGGTTGGGGAAAATTTTCTATTAAATCTCTACAAGTGTAATAAATCAACATCTCTTGACAAGTCTCGGTACATATTGAACACACAGAAGGTGAGCAAAATGAGCAGCAATTTTAAGCTAGAGAGCCTCCCCCCAACCTCTGCAGCAGCTAAGTACCATTCATATAGGACCTACTTTACAATACAAGAGTGGCTGAGAAATCCTGGAAAGCTAGATCCTACAAATTTCGGTTGGTACTACAAAGGTAACGTGCTGACTTCCGTCTTCACTGACAGGCCTGTAGCCCCAGAGCAAGTGCTGCTTATTATATCCTGTGGATGTAAGGGAGGGTGTGCGAAGAGGTGTAAGTGCCGTAAAGCAGGAATGTTTTGCACAACCATGTGTTCATCATGCATAGGTCAAACATGTACAAATTCCTGGCCTGCAGATGGTGATGAGGATGAGAAAATACTATGAAACCTGTGAATACGTGTATATGATTTTTTTTTTGGTTAATTCAATACTTATGATTTGAATTTTTTTTATTTGGTTATTAATGGCAAGAACTTGTACATGTTACACTGAATAAAAGAAATCACATTATATATGAGTCTGGTGTATACTATGCTTGATTCAGTAGATATTTTGTGAACTCTTGTATTTTATTTGGATTTTAAATCTCGGAACATGTAAAGTTCTCTTTGAATAGAAGAAACCACATTAAATACGAGATATGTGTCTACTATGGATAAATAACAAAATTGCTTAATTCAACATTTATAATGTGAAGATTTATATTTTATTTGGATTATAAGGCCAAAACATGTAAACTTTACATTGAATTAGAGAAATCACATTAAGAATGAGTTTTGTGTCTACAATGAACGACAAAATTATTTTTCTCGGTTTATTTCAATATTTGTGATGTGAAAATTTGTATTTTATTTTGATTTTAAAGGCCAGAAAATGTAAGCTTTACATTGAATAAAAGGAATCATATTAAATATGAGTTTTTCGCACCAAAGTTCCTTGTTTAATAAGTACTAAACAATGCTAAAGGAGTATTTTCGAAAATTAGCCGCATTGCAGCCGCCATCTTGGATTTTTCAGCAAGCTCAAGGTTAATTTAGGTAAACTTTATTCCACTGAACTTAGTAAGGTTTCAGATAACTTATGTGAAAAATTCAGCTTTCTGCATTTTTTTTCCATGTTGAACCCTATTGCTCCTGTACTATTAATGACAATACTAATAATAACAATGGTATTACAGTAGTAGTAGGAAAAATAGTAGTAGGAAGTTCAGGAAATGACGTCATTAATAACACGAGTTGTTATTGAAGCTAACAAGGCTTCATCCCGAATTGGTAGTAGGTGTTTAGCTCAAACTTTAAATCAGAGGACCAATTCAAATTATGTGATTCGCGAATTCTGCTTCGTTAAATGAGTTTCCGTACGTTTTTCTAATCAACGTTTTCATAAAACTGACGCTTTTGGCCTCGAAATTAACACCGAAATTGACTTGACTATGGAAATGAAATTACTAGATACCCTGTAGAGCAGAGAGGGATCACGGAATGTTGAAATGACTACGTTTATCAACAAATTCCTGAACTCTAGTATCGCATTCTACGAACCCGGCAATATTCCTGGCTAATTATTGGATGCCTGTGAAGTGCCGATATTGGCGACACACTAATGATTGAATACATGGTATAAAATGCGATAAAGTTGATAGGGGAAGTCTGAAAGCGTTTTTCCACTTTTCTTTTTTTTTATTGAGATACGGGGAAAATTATTTGTGCAAACGTCGTCTGTCGTTGTAATGTTATGCAGTGAATGTCACTAAACGATGTTGAACAGTGCCTTGTATGGTAAACTAACTCTGTGGTGGGTAGTGCCTTCAGTGCTTCTCACATGCTGCACTGTAGGCATTACTAAATGTCATTTGCCGCGTGCCTCCCTTCGGCCCCCAGCCGCATCCACTTTTGAGCCTTTTACTTATTCCATTTCCGCGCTTCCTTTCTTCAACCTTGCTGTCCAACTCCCCAACCCCTAACCTTTACTTCTCATCCCAATTTTGAGGTCTTCCTCAAGTGCCACTGTAAGATCCTTTGGACTTCATCTCCTTTATTTTGCTGTCCAACCACTCTATCTCCCCCTTTTCGCTATTTTATAGTGAATGACCGAAAGTGTTTCAGTGCTTGGCTCGACAGCCTAAATTTCATAAATTAACGATAAATTTACTAAACATTCCAGAAATAAAAAGATATGAAAGAATCAAATGAGGCCTGAAGAGTGACTTAGAGAAAATAAACTATAATAATTGTGTCCACAACAAAGGGGGTGGGTGGGCGGTCTAGGAAAATGAGGTGCCCCGGGGAAAATGAATATTGATTATAGTTCGTAAACACTAGCAGACAGAAAATAGGAGTCCTCTGGAAATGAATATGGAACATTGTTGCCTGGTGGACTAAACTAGGCCGATAAGAGGTCTCACGCAATAAAAATACGAAAATACGAGTTCCTTGAATTCTGGTAAATAGAAAGGGATCGTCTTCGAGGTATATGGGAACTTTTAGGATGCCTCTAAAGTTAAACATGGAAAGGGAAGTTCATGAAGTCTGGTACGTAAAAAGAGGCTCTCCAGATGAACCAGTGGGGATCCGGTAGGCCTTCAAAATTAAACATTGAAAATGATGTCCAGCGTCCTCTTTTGACCTTTGATGCAAAGCTGATTTCTTTGGTCTCTTAGAATTTTCCCATTTTTTTTTTCTTTTTCTAACGGGGAAAGGGAATCCAGAGGTTCTTCATGGAGAGCGAATTCTGTCGCCAGAAGAAAATTTAATTTTGCCGTTAATAAAGAAAAATATTCAATTCTCCGTCTGAATTTTCCCTTTACTACTTGTTATACGAGAGCCACGTGCCAGACATAGATTATGTTAATGTAAGTTGAAGTATGGGATTTGTAACACTTTGTCGTAGATTTTAAAACATCAGAAGTATAAATTTATAATATCTTTTACACGCTGAAAATGTGTTGTATATGTTGATACTCGCACGTAATTAAGATTAAAAATAATCTGCACAGATTTCTTTTCGTTTTCGATAAACCGGAAAACTAAAAAAAAAAAATAATAAATTGTTTAATTCAATGTCTTCAAAACAATGTTACCAAAATCAACTAACAACGAACACTAGACGTGTCATACATTCTGCCGGTTTTTAGGGTCTCCTTGTGACTCATTACCCCTCGTATCCGAAGTCATGAAGGGAAGTTATCATCATTACCAGCTCATACACGAAGGCTCTTTCCTAGAGGCGAGAGTGAGGGTGGCCCACGGGAGGAGTTGGTGCCCATTGTCCTTCATCATCATCTCGCTCCCCCTCCCCACAAACCTCTTATGGCATCTCACCCTCCCAGACTCCACCCCCCCCCTCCCCCCCCCCCCCCCCCCCCCCAACGTCATTGGACACCCGGAGAGCAAAGCAAGGATAGACTTGTCGCTCCCCGCAATGAAAACAGGGGAAAGGGAGGATCCCGAGATGAGATTTTGTGTTTCATTAAGGGAAAGCGAAGGATGATAAGATAAGCTTTCGGATGCCCAGGTCAATGAGGAATTTTGGCTTAATTATGGAGAGGGAATCCTGAGTTCTCTCTCTCTCTCTCTCTCTCTCTCTCTCTCTTACTCATTTTAAAAGACAACGCGCCATTAGAAGCTTCATAAAATTTCTCTGAGCCATCCAAAGTAAATCTTGTCCAAGGTACATTTCAGAGAGCATAAAGTCATAGGGATTTGGTCGGAGAAGAATGAAGTGCCAGAAATATAACTGTCAAAAGAAGTTTAATGGAAATAAAGTCCAAAATGAATAACTTTAAGATGAAAATAGATGAAGTTGAAAGAGATGGTATTTTTAGAAATAAAACAGATGCATTGAAAATAAAATAACACAAAAATTAAAAGCCTATAATGACAATGAAATCCAAGAAAATAAAGTGCAAAGTGGGTTTACCAGTTAAGGGTAATACATTCTTCCATGTTCCTGAAACGTAAAAATAAATGCTTTAAAATTACATAGGTAGAAAGTTGACTGTTTGCAAAGAACGACTAGTTCAGATTCTGCTGGCCTCATGCCACCAAGGCCTCTTACCCAAAGGTACCTCGTAAGTGTTGCAAAGTTTTAATGAGAATAAAACTGCTGGTGTGACCCTTTGGTCTTAGTCCATTCATCAGAGACGTGGGGCTTTAAGATTTGTGAAATATCAACATCAGTTACATCGGTGCATAGGTATCTAATCACGGGAGATCTGATCAAAACTTTGCAACGTTGCGATATATTGCAAACACAACCTCGTCACGGTGAATCTAATCAAAGCTATATATGGCACAAAGATCAGCGAGGAGCCCGCCAGGCAATTAGTGCCCCGAAATCCTACGCGTCCTTTTCCGTGGCGTCGACATCCGTTTCAATTAAATTCGTGTCACTGGAACCAATACTTGGACGTCCAAAGCATATTGGAGCCCAAATGCCCCATCCATGTGGGCATTCACGCAATGCAATTAAAGCCATGTAGCTGTTCGCTGCCCGCGTATGCAAGCATAAATGCGTCGGCTGGCTTCATAACAATCTTTCGCCAAATTTAGCAATATTTGTGTTTGATGTGAATCGCGGTTGATAGAAATAAAGGATATTAACCGCCGTTTTTTCCTGTTTTGGTTTTCGGTTTAGCTTTATTCGT
>NC_087205.1:80513917-80550480 GCF_015104395.2 Macrobrachium nipponense
GTAATTTTTTCCCCTTTAGCCTACTGCAATTTAAACTAAGTTCTGAAATGAAGTTTGTATAAGCAGTAATCTGCAGTAGACGCATATTTTAAGGCCTTTGGATGCCTTGTTATCTTCTAACACTCCCAGAATCACTGCTTATTTAACTGGCAGTCTGTTACCACCAGGTATCATTTCAGTGCTTTTTTTTATTCTGTTTATTTAAGAACTCGAGAAGCTAAACCGGTCAAGTTGGCGAAAAGGTTCTTGGTAATCAAAAGAGCTATTAGAAATCTATTAAATAGTATTAAGACATTTTTATCACGACACAATGAAAAGAGAGCAGCTTGTTAGGGAATATGAATTTATTTGGGTCATCATCCAAAGGCATTTGGAAGTCTTGTAGGTTTTAAGGTGCGCAATTATTGTACGCTGATTTTCAGGTGAAATAAGGATTCCCATTGAAAATTAGTCTTAAAAATTATGATTTGAAATCCCAGAGATGAAAGGTTTGACCTCTAGTAAAATTCATTCGGAATTTTATGTTGCATTTTTAAACTCTCCCTCTCTCTCAGCGTGTGTTTGTGTCTAAGATACATCTTCATATATATATATATATATATATAATATATATATATATATATATATATATATATATATATATATAAATCTAAGATACATATATATACATATATAACATCATATATATGTATAATGTATGCATGTATATGTATTGTTAGTTTACGTTAATGTATAGAATACAAGAATATATGTATACGCACAAACTTAATCATTTGCGTAGATATTTGTAATTTTTAATTTGTACTACCAAGGAAAGGGGAGAGTTCGGTGATCAGGTGTTTCTTGAAGAACGAACGTACATTTCCGCACGGACAGTTATATAAAAGAATATATGAAGATGTATCTTAGACACTGACACACGCTGAGAGAGAGGGTGAGAGTTTATAATTCTTTCTTTTAATAATTATTTCATTGTTTTACTTTCCTCGGGGCTTCTACCCTTATTTATATACTCATCACTGTCCAAACTTTCGTGATTCAGTTGTATATATACACACACACACACACACATATATACACACACACACACACACTATATATATATATATATATATATATATATATATATATATATACATACATATATATATATATATATATATATATATATATATATATATATATATATATATATATATATATATATATATGTGTGTGTATGTGTGTGGGTGTGTGTGTGTGTGTGTGTATATATAGATATAACGAATCAAGAAAGTTGGGACGTGACGAATATATAAATAAGGGTAGAAGCCACGAAGTAAAGTGAAACAATGGAGTCAGCTGAAAGATATTTATATATATATATATATATATATATATATATATATATATATATAGTCTGTGTGTATATGTATCAACATAAAGCTATTTCGTATGTCCTAAGAAAGGGAAAGAGACAGCAATCTCTGCTGGAATTACAGTTTTTTTTTTTTTATATAGTAAATACAGGTTATGAGACTATGACCCCTTTGCACCGAGCCATCAGGTGACTTGCCACGAGTGGTGGCAACAATACTGGTACCTGCCGGCAGTCTGCAGTAGTGTGAATTTCATTAGCATCATGTGAAAGGCATCAACCATTTATAGTACAGGAGCAATAGGGTTCAACATGGAAAAAAATGCAGAAAGCTAAATTTTTCACATAAGTTATCTGAAACCGTACTAAGTTCAGTGGAATAAAGTTTGCCTAAATTAACCTTGAGCTTGCTGAAAAATCCAAGATGGCGGTTGCGATGCAGCTAATTTTCGAAAATACTCCTTTAGCATTGTTTAGTACTTATTAAACAAGGAACTTTGGTGCGAAAAACTCATATTTAATGTGATTCCTTTTATTCAATGTAAAGTACATTTTCTGGCCTTTAAAATCAAAATAAAATGCAAATTTTCACATCACAAATATTGAAATAAACCGAGAAAAATACTTTTGCCGTTCATTATAGACACAAGACTCATTCTTAATGTGATTTCTCTAATTCAATGTAAAGTTTACATGTTTTGGCCTTATAATCCAAATAAAATATAAATCTTCACATTATAAATATTGAATTAAACAATTTTGTTATTTATCCATAGTAGGCAAAGAGAACTTTACATGTTCCGAGATTTAAAATCCAAATAAAATACAAGAGTTCACAAAATATCTACTGAATCAAGCATAGTATACACCAGACCCATATATAATGGGATTTCTTTTATTCAGTGTAACATGTACAAGTTCTTGCCATTAATAACCAAATAAAAAAAAATCAAATCATAAATATTGAATTAAGCAAAAAAAATCATATACACGTATTCACAGGTTTCATAGTATTTTCTCATCCTCATCACCATCTGCAGGCCAGGAATTTGTACATGTTTGACCTATGCATGATGAACACATGGTTGTGCAAAACATTTGTGCAAAACATTCCTGCTTTACGGCACTTACACCTCTTTGCACACCCTCCCTTACATCCACAGAATATAATAAGCAGCACTTGCTCTGGGGCTACAGGCCTATCAGTGAAGACGGGAGTCAGCACGTTACCTTTGTAGTACCAACCCCAATTTGTAGGATCTAGCTTTCCAGGATTTCCCAGCCACTCTTGTATTGTAAAGTAAGTCCTATATGAATGGTACTTAGCTGCTGCAGAGGTTGGGGGGAGGCTCTCTAGCTTAAAGTTGCTGCTCATTTTGCTCACCCTCTGTGTGTACAATATGTACCGAGACTTGTCAAGAGATGTTGATTTATTACACTTGTAGAGATTTAATAAAAAAATTTCCCCAACCCTAGCTATCTCATCATGACTTGAATCACACTTTTTAAATTTATCAAACATGTCACACTGGCTATGGTTCTTTAAAACTGTAAGTGCTCGTTTCTTTCTAATGCTAAAAAGGGCAGACACCGTATCACATCCGGTGATTGCATGTGTCGACGGGACTGATGGTGCATTACCTCTTGCATACCACTGATCTTACAGACATTATTACATGAGTACATCATATATACATTCTTATATGTTACTTTGTCAATGAGCATTACTAGTAAATCAGTGTCAGTGTCTACTAGTACCACTGGGCAATCAGTGTGGACCTCTGCATAACTAGTGGTTGTGCTGGTCAGTATGTAATCAGCATCTGCCTCTGCCTGTATACATTTAACTCCTTTACTTGAGAGCTGAACTTTAACCTCTTCTATTAGCTGTGACTTGTTTGTTCTATTGGTCAAGAATGAACGTTGATTAGTAGTGACTGGATGTTCAAGATCAACATTTATATCTGCAGAGACCGTGTGAAAAAGACTACTCTGGTTCTGCTCTGCAAATTTTGTTGATGTAGCATAATACCCATCAAAACATACTGTGCATTTACCAAAGGTGTTAGGTACGTATGATACATATGTGCTACAAACATCACCATATGTGCAACCATCCACATCTGTTGGCCAAGGAACACTTTGCAGTAGATGTCCTCCATCGACAATGTAATATGGATTTTGAAGGTCATCACTTGAGATGGGTACAACTGAAGCTTTTATGAGACTTGCGAGATTACTTTTAGTATTCTTGTGCATCATCTCTTTATCAAATAATGCAGGAGGCTGTTTACTAAACTCATGCTGAAGGTAGACTTCCATTTCAGATTGCTTTTCTATAACACATGTGACACGCATGAATAATAGTGTGGAATCTACCTCTACCATTTTGCCACGGACTGTCACTCCATTGGTGGCTGCTCCTATTGATTTAACTCGATCATTTCTTTTGAGTTTAACATCTGCAAAATTCTTACCTGTCACACTTTCAGCTGATTTCCATCTCAAAGGCACACTCAGCATTGGCAGATGTTGGTGCCACGATACCAGTTGCGAGCAAGATAATATTTTCACTGTGCTCACCTGTGTATGAGAATGGCAAGTGGTCATCAAACCAATTTCAAAAAAGGATATAGTGTTTCCTGTCACGTTCAGTCATGGAGGCTCTCATGTCAGTGTGTTGATCACTTGTCTGAGAATAAATTCCACAAAAATCTTCAACTACCTCACATATTGGAATAGATTTGGCAGGACATGAATCATCCTTGCCTGAGTGCTGCTTGTGATGCCACGGCCATGCTTCAAACCTCCATGAGTCTTCAACATCCGCATTAAAACTTGGTCTATGGTCTGGTCAGTAAAATTCCCAGACCAGAATCGGTCACTCCGGCGTATTGTCCAGTATCCAGATTCTGTATATGTAACATACTGATCCTTGTCCATGATGGTGGGGAGCTCTTTCATCTGTGTGTGGTAGAGACGGGCAGACTTTGCATATGCTAGGTGTCCACCAGAATGGAAGATGGGGATCATTGCATTGACACAAAATAGATGCATTTCCCAATTACCAGTACGCTCAGCGCGTAGAAACAAGAGCATTAGACATATCATCTTGACATATTCAATCCACAGTTTTCCTGTTCTTGAGTTTGTAGTCAGGTTATGTTCTAGATCATCTGATACATTTGTTAGATGAGCCGCAGAGGAGTCCTGTTGAAGAGTCCCAACCTCATATTTCCCATCAAGCAGCTTTTCATGGACAACTCTAAGATGATCCAAGTTGAGTGTGTTACAAGATGTTGATGTATGATGCATCTTCCCAACAAGAGAAGAGGCTGTCAGCATGTGTGCTCGGAGTGCACGAGCATAAGCATTCCCAGTCAGCATGTGCTTCACTGTGTTGATTCCATAGACAGTCTCCCATAGATCAGACAGCCCACTCCCTGCCATTATATGTCCAATTGCACCCATATATGACATTAAAAGATGGAAGCCACCTAATCTCAATATAACTTTGATAAAGTCTGGAGATGCTTGTACTATTTTAACTGCTTTCTGGTATAGTGGCTGATCAAATGTGACAGGGATAATACCCAGCCTGTATTTTTCCGACACATCCTGGGTATAGCAGAGGGCAGAGTAAAGGGTGTCTGGATGATTTGGACTGTTATTAATGAATGTCAGAATGTCTATTCTGCTTACATCATAGTGGATTTGCTTCATGAGAGTTTGATTGAAACCACTCCATAATGGGCACCGTGCAGTCTGTGTTTCATGGAAGCTGGGCAGCCAGATATTGTCTAAGGTTATACCTAATCTCAGAAGGAATGGTTGGTACTGAAAGGTTCTAGTGGTTTGTTTAATACAGTTCTGAGACCTGGTACTTGTGGTTTTTTGTATTTTTTGGTGGGCAATTGTGCAAATCTACCAGCATCTACAACGGACTGAACTTGTGTTGAATGAGGCAAGTTTTCTTCCACAATCTCTCCAGCTGGCGTTACACCTGCGATGCCTCCCAAAACATGCAATGTTCCAAGTCCAGTCAGTGTATGAGTTGTCAATGTCTGCATTGTCAAATACAAAATTCACAAATTTGTCAACCCATTCATACATTTTCTCTCCTGCAGGCAGCATTGCACTGTAGAGGTGTAATACTTCTCGGTAATCATCTGCAAATGCTAGACTGCTAAGGAAATCAACTAATTCACGAGACTCGAATTTAGCATTACAGTACACTGATACTCCTAAGAGAATTGGAGAGAGAAATGATCTGGGGCATGCAGCTGATGTTATGCTGTGTGATATTGCAATCCTACGGCGTCTGTCCTTGTTGAGATGACTAAGTAACCTTAATAGAAGTTGAGAAACACGTTCTTCCATCTTCTCATAGTTGCTCATCTCCAAAAATTTTGGATACTGGGATTTATCATATATGGTTGTCCTTATTTCATCTTCTATGAGAACTCCAGCCATGTCGACAATTTCTTCAGGTGTTAGTCCAGTATTACTGTAATGTTGTCCCAGTATATTATTGCTCTCATTCAGAAATGTATAAATTGTCTCTTTACCTTGCTCGCACGTAATAATCATTTCATCTTTATACCTATCTTGTTGTTTAGACTTTAGTTGTCTCGCAGTGTAGACTTCACCATCTCCAGAACAATCCTTCAAAAGACCCTCTAATTCTGTCAAAGTGTATTGGTGGTCATCATTGTTATCTAAGAGCTCACAAAGTTTGTAAAATCCTACATTTTTCTCTTCATCAATTGACCCTATAGGACGACCTTTAGGCCTTTTTGTGGGATTTTGCACAGATTCCCTACTCTTGTGAAAACTTACCTGACAGTCATGGTGATATTTTACCTCAGCAGCAACTGTATCTCCAATGTTTTGAATACGCACATGTACTTCATTGCCCCATTTATCAGAGCGTTCTATGCATTTCTCTTGTAATGAGTGGATAAAGTCTTTAGTTCTCGATTCATGTATTTTATCACGTCTCTTAAGAGGTTGTTTGCTTATCATAGAATAGTCAATACACTTTCCACAATACACACACTGGTAATTGGTGCCTTGTACTCTGATCTTTTACCAAAGTTATCTGATTCTCTCTTTCTTTTCTTGACATTTTTAGGCAAGAGATAATTCTGTCCACATCTCTTGTGTATAGGAATTGGTAGTGCTCTGTTTACTAGCAACTGGTCTAACCCATCCTCTAACCCATCCTTTATTTCACTGCTGATTGCTAAGACTTTGTCCAATCCCTTTTGACCTATTGCACCCTGATCCATGTCAGTGGCTTCATTGCAGAAAACACACATCGGCATCTTTCTTCCATCACTCATACCTTGAAACAAAGAATAGTTTCTGATGTCAAACTAAATCACTGGTTCTTAATTCGTAGTTTAAAAATAATTCTCATTCGCAGATTGCAAATAATTTGGAAAACAATGCCTTTGGTGCCGAGAGATTGGATATTTAGAGCACAATAAGTAAGTCTGAATACAATTAGTCTTTACCTAATGTAGTTTATATATATATATATATATATATATATATATATATATATATATATAATATATATATATATATATATATGTTGTAAAATACAAAGGTGAGATATTTTGAGAGATTTTGAGATGATACCAGATAAATATAAAGTACCTGAACAGCCTTGTCTGATGAAATGTGGTGTAATCACGAAGGATCTGTGTGGTAGACTAAGTGTCTGGGAACGGCTCACCAGTGAGATACGGGAAGTAGCTTATACAGGTCCAGGACGAGTTCACTTTTCCTCACCACCCCTTGCTATGGGTATCACAGTGTATTAGGGAAAGGGAGGGGGTATATGGTATATGTAAGAGAATTGAAAACAGGAGTTAGTAACGACTATAAATCATATTTTGAATTGCATAAAATCTCACACCACGTTATTTTGAGGAAATAAAGAATTTTTTTTATATTAAAGTATGACTAAATGGGTAACATATCAAATAAATGACATGAAAAATGTTCTTTCCACTGCTTAAAAGCTAATTTGTAAAACTTTTCCCCCCATTTTAGGCGTTATTAGTTCAGAAAGTGGGTTCCTTACTAATGGCAGCCATCTTGCACGCCATTTTGAATTACTCACCAAGCTCAGGGTTAACTTTGGTAAACTTTATGTCATTCAACTGAGGAAGAATTGTAGTACCATCAGTAAAAAAATCAGCTTTCTGCATTTTTTTTCCAAGTTTGTATGTTTCAGGACCTAATGCTCCTGTACTATTATAGGTCCTTTCTTCCTACACGGAGTACTTCACTCCTTTGTCTTAGGGTACATTATAAATGAATCCAAAACAATGGGGACTTTTAGGACAAAAGGGTTTTATCCCCGTTTTTGGGGGGTTAGAGCCGTCAGTGTTCTTCATGTGGTGCACTGTATGCATTACTTCGGCCCCCGCTGCAAACCCTTTCCACCTTCTCATAACAATTGTTTCATACTATAACTGTGAGGTTTTCCTCCTGTTACACCTGCCAAACCTATTTACTGTCAATTTCCATTCCAGCGCTGAATGACATCATGAATCGCAGCGCTTGCTTGGACTAAATTCTATATTCGACTCTATTCGAGATGGGTTTTACCTTTTAGGCCAGGAGTACACGAGTCACACTCTGAGGCGCCGCAGAATGGTGTCGGTGTGTGGCTTGGATGTGGTCTCCCATAGGTTTCCATTGTTTATAAGCTGTGGCGGGGATCAGAAATGGCTCGCCACAGTCGCTTGCCAGAGAAGCTCGTGTGCTCGGCATAGCTTATAAACACTGGAAACCTATAGGGAGCCACATCCCCGCCACACACCGACGCCACTCTGTGGCGCTGCAGAGTGGCTCGTATACCCCTGGCCTTACTGTCATCATGTTAGCAGCCCACAGCGGTTAAACTGACCTGACATATGGGGTTATATTGGCCTGTGGAAATAGGCTTGTCCACACATTTAGAAAGTGTTTCCTTCCCTGAGAAGTTAACAATCATCTACTATTAGGTTTTCTTCCGCCATGGTGTATGTTACATTACAATTATGCAGCAGTGACCAGGAACTACTGTTTACTCCCACATCCGGTTACAGTCATATTTAATGAGGACACAAACAGACACACATACTATATGTATATGTATGATACATGGATATACTATATACATTATGTAATATATATATATATATATATATATATATATATATATATATATATTATAATATATATGTGTGTGTGTGTGTGTGTGTGTGTGTGTTGGTGACACACACACTCACACCCATACACACACACACATACATACATACACTATATATATATATATATATATATATATATATATATATATATGTAATATATATATATATATATATATATATATGTATATATATATGAATAACTTGATCACGAAGTATATAAAACGTGATGCTATGTATAAATAAAGGTTTTTTTTGCCACGAAGGAAAAAAAATGAAAAAACGAGTTGCCCGAGTACTTTCGGTCCTATTCGGACCCTTTACTGAGGCATACTGGTTTTACAAAGAACACCATAGTCAAAAGAAGGCTTAATATACAAACTGACACTACCAAATTAGCCATAAGGGCGATTTTCACTCTACAGAGAGGAGGAGGAGTCATAGGCTAGCCACACCTTGAAGGATACCCGCGGTAGACAAGTGATTCTTCCAGAAAAACAGTACATTTTGAAAACAACACAGGAGCATATACAATTTAATATCATGAATTTTTACACAAATTTTCCCAACAAAAAATTATTATTAATGAAAAGACGAAAGAAAATATAAATATATATATATATATCGAGCAAGAGAAAGAGGGAGAGAAAATATCGAACCAGAGAGAGAGAGAGAGGGAGAGAGAGAGAGAAAGACAGAGAGAGAGAGAGAGAAAGACAGAGAGAGAGAGAGAGAGAGAGAGAGAGAGAATTAATAACTATATACATGTGGGACTAATTTATTAGTTGTTCATTTATTTTGAGGTCCTTCATAAACATCTTACAAATATATGGGTCCAAATGGTACATTCCCAGACTAAGATTTAGGTTGTTTTTATTAGTGATTTGTATAATTGCCGATTCCAGTAAATTTCTTGAAACAACTAATAAATTAGTCCAATAATGTATATAGTTATTAATCTCTCTCTCTCTCTCTCTCTCTCTCTCTCTCTCTCTCTCTGTCGTTCTCTCTCTCTCTCTCTCTCTCTCTCTCTGGTTCGATATTTTCTCTCCCTCTTTCTCTTGCTCAATATATATATATATATTTATATTTTCTTTCGTCTTTTCATTAATAATAATTTTTTGTTGGGAAAATTTGCGTAAAAATTCATGATATTAAATTGTATATGCTCCTGTGTTGTTTTCAAAATGTACTGTTTTTCTGGAAGAATCACTTGTTTACCGCGGGTATCCTTCAAGGTGTGGCTAGCCTATGACTCCTCCTCCTCTCTGTAGAAGTTGAAAATCGCCCTTATGGCTAATTTGGTAGTGTCAGTTTGTATATTAAGCCTTCTTTTGACTATGGTGTTCTTTGTAAAACCAGTATGCCTCAGTAAAGGGTCCGAATAGGACCGAAAGTACTCGGGCAACTCGTTTTTTCATTTTTTTTCCTTCGTGGCAAAAAAAAACCTTTATTTATACATAGCATCACGTTTTATATACTTCGTGATCAAGTTATTCATCATGAGGGCCACGTTTACTTTTGCTTTCCTGTTCCCACTGTTGAGCTGTTTCGTCACCTCTTTCTCCAAGTCTTTACAAGCAGCGCACTCTACCAGAATTCACCTGAAATTCCTGAAAAAATGCCTGGCGGAACAAGTGTTACCCAAATCATTGCTACCATACCGCATAAGAAGATACGATCAACATCCTTTTAATGAGTTTTCATCACTCATATTAAAACGTCACATTGCTGCCGCGAAAATGGAGGAAAAGGAGAAATTTAAAGAACTGGAAAAAGCCCGACGTAACTTCAACTATTCGATTCCCGCTGATTGGAAACACGCATTAAGGCAAGAAATTTATGGAAAACTTCGTAGAACTACAGACACTTTGATTAGAAAACTGGAAAGAAAATTAAACAACCTTATCAACGCCAGTGATTGGACCAAAAATGCTAGAAGTGATTGTGTGGTGAATTTATCGAGCAAACAAATAAGTGATAATGCAGTGCGCGCATTAGGCTTTGGGCTGTCTTTCTTCATTTGTAACAAACCCTCAGCTTTATCAATAGCGACATCTTTATATAAGTTTGAAAAATACTGTGATCTACCACAAAATCATTTAGACATTATCAAAGGCATGACATATAGTGCTACGCATGCCTACCATGAAGATAACTTCCCCGCTCGCTACAGGAAAAGTTTAAAAGAATTGAAGAATGATAATAGCTTACACATTACCAAGGCTGATAAATCCAATAGTTTAGTGGTTCTTGACAAAACTGACTACATATCACGCATGCATACTTTACTTGAGGATGAAATAACTTACAAAAAACTTGCAAAAAATCCGTTGGACCAAGTAATAAAAAACTTTAATATCAATTTCAAACAAATTCTTAAAGATAAAAAAGAACTTTTGTGTCAGTTAACTGTAAAGTGTCCCTCATTACCTTATTTATATGGCCTAGTCAAAACTCATAAGGAAAACAAACCTATGCGCCCAATTATTAGTACTGTAGGGTCAATTGCTTATAAACTATCTAAATATCTTACTAAACTGTTATCCCCGCTACTAGGAACTGTATCTAATTCACACATCCGGAATTCTCTTGATCTTGTAGAAAAATTAAATAACATTGTACTAAACCCTAGCGATATTTTTGTCAGTTTTGATGTATGTTCTTTGTTTACAAAGTCCCGGCCCCTATTGACTCTGTGCTAGAATATTTAAGTAATGAGCTTGTACTGCATGAATTGCCTATGTCCGTTAGTCACATAATTTCCTTAATTAAGTTATGTATTTGTGATTGCAGATTTATTTTTAATGGAGAATATTACCAACAAATATTTGGTATGGCCATGGGTAACCCTTTATCACCTCTCCTTTCAAAACTTATATATGCGGAATTTTTTTGAGAGACAACACCTCCCGAATAGCACACTTATCCCCTTAAAACAATGGTACCGATATGTCGATGATATCTTAGTAGTCTTACCTAGTGGTATCGATGTAAATGATTTACTGTCTAAATTGAATAATTTAGTGCCATCCATAAAATTCACTGTTGAAATTGAAAATAACAATGTCATCCCTTTCCTAGATGTATTAATGCATAGAGAATCTTTCCAATGCAAATTCAGTATTTATAGAAAACCCACAAATAATTTAACATATGTACATTTTTATTCTGGCCACCATCTTAATATTAAAATTTCAATTTTTCTTCTATGTTCCTACGCGCTTTGCGTATCACGAGTCCACAATACCTGGACCAAGAAATAGAATACATAAAAAAGATAGAAAACGATCTCTGCTACCCACCTCATTTAATTGATTTATGTTATCAAAAGCTCATAAAAAGTTTTATAATGTGCTATTAATGAAAAAGAAATCCTAACAAAAAATGTACTTAGCTTACCTTATTTTCGTGGATTTGAAACCATAAAATCAATATTTAAATCATTTAATGTTAATGTAGTGTTCTCTTATAATAATACCATTAAAGATATGCTAATAAAAATAGTCCCGTAACAAATAACAACATCATTTACAAAATTCCTTGTAAGAATTGCCCATCGTTTTACGTTGGTCAGTCTAGTAAAAATTTATGTGTTCGGGTTTAAGCAGCATATGTATTCAGTTAGAACAGCCCAGACTTCAAATGCACTGTTTATCCATCTGAGTGAAAAATCTCATTGTATTAATTGGGGTGATGCCTCGGTAATTGCTAGATCTAATGATTATGTTTCAAGAAATTTACTGGAATCGGCAATTATACAAATCACTAATAAAAACAACCTAAATCTTAGTCTGAGAATGTACCATTTGGACCCATATATTTGTAAGATGTTTATGAAGGACCTCAAAATAAATGAACAACTAATAAATTAGTCCCACATGTATATAGTTATTAATTCTCTCTCTCTCTCTCTCTCTCTCTCTCTCTCTCTCTCTCTCTCTCTCCTCTCTCTCTCTCTCTCTCTCTCCCTCTCTGGTTCGATATTTTCTCTCCCTCTTTCTCTTGCTCGATATATATATATATATATATATTTATATTTTCTTTCGTCTTTTCATTAATAATAATTTTTTGTTGGGAAAATTTGTGTAAAAATTTCATGATATTAAATTGTATATGCTCCTGTGTTGTTTTCAAAATGTACTGTTTTTCTGGAAGAATCACTTGTTATTTCCGCGGGTATCCTTCAAGGTGTGGCTTAGCCTATGACTCCTCCTCCTCTCTGTAGAGTGAAAATCGCCCTTATGGCTAATTTGGTAGTGTCAGTTTGTATATTAAGCCTTCTTTTGACTATGGTGTTCTTTGTAAAACCAGTATGCCTCAGTAAAGGGTCCGAATAGGACCGAAAGTACTCGGGCAACTCGTTTTTTTTTTTGATTTTTTTTCCTTCGTGGCAAAAAAAACCTTTATATATATATATATATATATATTATATATATATATATATATATATATATATATATATAATATATATATTATATATATACGTATATGTGTGTGTGTACTGACACGCGAATGTAGTAATGTATGTGTGCACAGATTTGTGTTAGGCACCTTGTATTGCGAAAGATGAAAAAGATAAAATCATTATGGCCTGATGTTTAGGAATGACACAGAAACTATGATATTTGTAAATGTTTTAGTATATCTTGTACAAAGTTACATTATTCTTGGAGGAACTGTCTTGCATAATGCAACTTTTAGATTGAATAATTTTCTCCTATCTTCAAGAACGACAAGGGAAGTTCAGTGAAGGCGTTAAAAAGATTAAAGTTCTTTGAATTTGCATTATTCATAAGATTTGGCTTCACTCTTACAGAAGAAGCGTCATCTGAATTCATTTGGCCATGAATTCGGAGTTTGTGCTCGGATATCGTTCTTGGATTTAATAAGACTTTTAGGGAAAATGTTTGCAATCTTCGTTCATGGCTTTGCACGAAGGAGGCATTCTACTGGATACATCTGCACACATTCTCTCTCTCTCTATATATATATAGTGTATGTATATATATATATATATATATATATATATATATATATATATACTATATATATATATATATATATATATATATATATATATAATATATATGTATAGTATATATATATATATAAACTGATTCAGACGATTTCGGAAGCTTTGGTCTACTCTCTCCAGCATGTTGAGCGCTATGTGACAATGCTCAGGGAGTTTTTTTATGCCTGCTCTCATTAATTTGGACCTGGATAATGACAACGTGTGGTTCCAGCAAGATGGGGCCACAGCCCACACTGCACGCATTTCAGTGGGATTCCAGAGAGAAGCTTTTCCCGACCGACTGATTTCCCTGAGAGGAGACTTAAACTGGCCTGCGCGCTCACCTGATTCAGCACCCTGTGATTATTTTCTGTGGGGATATCTCAAATCCCTGGTTTATAACGACCGTCCACAGGCCCTGGAAGACCTACAGAACGCCATCCGAACTGAAATAGCCAACATACCGCTAAACATGCTGGAGAGAGTAGACCAAAGCTTCCGAAATCGTCTGAATCAATGTATTGACAATGGAGGTGGACATTTAAAAGATATTGTCTTTAAAACAGTGTAAAATTAAATCTCCCATGTTGTGTGAAATGCATAAAAGAAAGATAAAGAATTGCGAAGTGTGAACAGGTTTTTATTTAATTTGCAAATCGGAAAGTTTCCACGCCCCACCCTGTGTGTGTATATATAATATATATATATATATATATATATATATATATATATAATATATATATATATATATATATATATATATAATCAAACTTATGTTACATACGCCTCTCCACGCAATGTTCTGTGCTAACATAAGTTCTCTTTACCAATATTTCATCAAATTTAGATCCGTGTTATAATACAAACCTGTTAATATGAAGGACTTTCCAAATGGTTATACTTCAGTGTGTCGGTATTTTGGATGCTTTGCATTATTAATTTAGTCATTCAGCCCTCGCTTTGATGGCAATAGTGTCAACTGAAAAATGGATCGCTCAAGATGGGCAAGGGTAAATGAACACGTAATTAAAACTTGTATTAGATTATATGATAAAGAGAGTGGTCGGAGATGACCGAGGTTTAAATGGGAGAAGACATAAACTTGAGAGACTCCCAGATATGTAGATGGTAACGGCTTAATCAGCAAACACAACATTCACAAAAGTTGCTTAATAGCTTGCAACATATTTCTAGGCCCCGTAGGTGGGTAGTGCCATCAGAGCACCTTACGCGGTGTACTGTAGTTATTAATTATGGTTCTTTGCTGCGCCAATTCGGGCCTTAGCAGTAACTCCTTTCATTATTTTTACTGCACCTCCGTTCATATTCTTTTTCCCATTTCCTAAGAATTGTTTTGTCGCGCAACTTGGGCTTTTTTCCCCCATTGCACCTTGTAAACCCTTTTACTCTTAATTTCCCTGTCAGCGTTGATTGACCTCATAGGTCCCAAGATTTTTTTTATTCTGTTCCGTTCCATTTTTCTTGTTAGATGGGCCTCAGAATAGATATAAGAAAAACGGAAGTATATGGACAGAGTACGCCGAAGTTGTTGAAGTAACTTTAGATTCAGAGAGGATTAATGAGGTTGAATCAGGTAATGGTTAGAAAGAACGATTTCCAGTAAAGTTTTTTTTTTTTTCTAATTTCGTAATAGACTAAGAAAGGCAAAAGGCAAATCGAATGATGGGTAAGCTGAATAAAATTTGGGAATCAAATAGACCGAAATTGCATCCTATCCTCTCTCGCCACGGTCGTAGGATATCATCATGGTAACACAAAGGGAACAATGTTAAAAGATTTGGTTGAGAATGAAATTTTAAGAACAGTAGGGTGTGGTGGCAGTATAAAATTAAGAAAGATAGTGATAGTGATTAACGGGAGATGGTGAAGGCTTGGAGACTGGAGGTGGAGCGTTGTGGAAGATAAATCACAAGCAAGACATGGATGGAAGAATTTCTCAGAGACCATATTATGCGTCACGCAGAGAGGGAAGATGGGTACATTCAGATGCGTCATAAGAAACATGAAAAAAGATGATGAGAAGTTAACCACTGACTAGCATTATAAACGGCGCGATGCGACCTCCAGCTTACTCGGGACGCGTGCAAGATTTTCCCCTCACGCATAACTTAACGTGAAGTGGTCTTCGTAATTAATACTCATATTTATTACTACGTATACTAATAACAAGGATCAAATAAAAAGAACACTAATTAAACACGTTAATTTATTCTGAGTGCATGATCGCAGAAGATGGAGAAGACTAATAACAAACAGCTGAATATAAAGAAGATAAGAGGAAACACAAAACAGAAACATAGCCTAAATTTAGTACACCAAACAGTTAAGACGTGCTAAAATCTGCAGCTAAATACAGCCTTGTTTCTCTAACGGAAATTAAAATAAATGCGCTATATTTTATTAGAAATAATTTTTGTGTACTGTTTAACATTCGCATTATTTATTTTTTACATTTCTATTCTAATAAATATCCTATCCTAAAATTCCTGTATCTTTAACCCCACGCGAAACGCCATTTTCAGACTTTTTTAGTCTCTTCCATAGGGCTTTCCTATCACAACAACAACAACAGCAACAAAGTGTTTGTGGGCTTACTCCCCGTGTAAGCGAAAATTGTGTCTCTAAGGAGTTTTGAGAGCCAGTGGTCGGGGGATAGGCGTTTGGAGTTGACTTTAGGATCATTAATGTTAACAGTTTCTCGTAGCCCTTAGGCTCAACTTAGCTGGTCCGCATATGAAATTTACAAGTTATTTTTTTGTTGTGATTGCTTTTATTGTTAATTGTGTCTTATATACTGGAAAATACGATAATTCTGGAGTTTCATTTTTTCTACTCATTTCCGGTATTCAGATATTTTCTCCAGGCAGGTAATATTCCATCATTAAATTATATTAAGTTTTTTTTTTTTTTTATTCTGATTTCGTTTACAGTAATCGGGCAGTATTGATTATATTCTGAGGTAAGCCTTAACATGAAGACGAAATCAGCAGCTTAATCATTCAGTGGCATTAACATTTGTATCAACATTCATAATGCGTTTCGAATATTACGATAAACAAGAAAAGAAAAAGGAGCGAAGAGCGAACGTAAATCCCGCTGGCGATGAACTTCCCGATAAAGTGATAACTACACCACCCCTCAGTCTGAGATCCAGGTCTCCAGGGACTCTGTGTAGCAGTATTAACGACCAAAGTTGGGCCATAAAAAGTCACATACCAGATTTATAAAGAACAGCAGTGTTGTACTAAATCCTTGAAGTATTTTTGAGGTCAATTTGTGATTATAAAATATATTCCTTAGTACCAGAAACGTGAAGGCTCCTGGGAAGAAAAGATGAGGAAAGAGACCTGTAGGTGAAAATTTTAGCAGTACTGAAATGACTGTACCAAGTTTATCATAGGATTTTTTTTTAGTGATGGAAAATGTTTTTGATTTCATTGCAAAAATTATTATATTTTATGCCTGCATCGTGAAATATACTTTCCGAGATGGAGGAAGAGGCTGAGCTTAGAGGACCACTAGTTTCTCTTCAGAGGGAATGTAGTGAAAGAAATAAGAATGGAAATCAGATAAAGGACTGGCTGAGTAAGGTTTGGAAATCAAACAGGCTGTAATTGCAAACAAAAGTAAGAGTATACTCAAGTTTAGTAAGATCACTATTGTTTTACAGATGTAAATCATGGTGTAACGTAAAACTATAACCTAAATGGTCTTGTCTGTTTGAGAATAAAGCCTAAAGTAGAATTAGGAGTCTCATTGCAGGGCAGAGTGCGAATTGATACCTAAGGTAAAAAACTTGAAGTCCCAAATATAGATGACATGATAATGAGAGGGAGGGGCATGTCCCTCTCACAGCCCCTTAGAGATTTGTATGTGATAATGTCAGTAGTGTTCCGGTTGGCCCCAGAAGAGTTGGAAGACTGAGGCGCTCTTGGATGAGAGCCACGAGAATTGAAGCTGGAGATGAATGGATCGGAGATCTGTGAGAGGCAGCACCGAGGCCCTTTACGTCTAGAGGTGTTGAATGTGGTGGTAAAGGATATTGATGTTTAGAACGTATTTGTGTTCGTTATATATAAGTATGTATACTGTTGTATCTGTCTCGGTTGGGGAGGGTTTTACCCCTTTCAGGTGTCTCAGCAAGTCTGTAGTTGTGATGCTCCCAGCTCCATTCCATTTTTCTTGACCAAAACAGACACTTGTTCATTAACAGGTGGGTAGTCAGGTGTCAGTAGGCCAGGAACGATCTACGGACATAAGTCCGTAGATCGGCTACAAAACTTTGCACCAATTTTGGCTGAATGCACCATTTGTTATGTAGTAGTTGTCGTTACATCCCTACTCCTTATTATATCTGTCTATGTATGTATGTATGTATGTATGTATGTATGTATGTATGTATGTATGTATATATATATATATATATATATATATATATATATATATATATATATATATATTATTGGGCTTGTGCCTTGTATGATAAGGCGCCCTAATGAGGTAATGTTAGACTAGCGATAATCTTACGCTAAGTCGGTTGGTATTGCACTTCCATCTTCAATGGAGTGTCTGGGGGTTTGTAGATCACTTACGAAGTCGACGATGTGTTAAACTCATGTTGGTTCGGTGAGGAGGTTCTTGTAGAAAACACTAAGTATAAAAAATTATATATTCTTCTGAAGTTTTACATGGTGAAGATCAGGTATGATTGTACAAGTCTTCTAATAACGATAGCTTGATCGCTTCTGCCAATGATGATGGCTAATCCTATTCCTCTACATGATAAAGCTTAGGTAAAGAGGTACAGGTCTTCTAATGACGATAGCTAACTCTCTTCTCCTGTCTACCATCTCTGTTACAAGTTATGAAGGAACAGACAGTAGTTCGAACATATAAACATACTTACAAATGACATAGTTTCATACGAACACACAATCAAATGAGACACGCTACAGATCACGTAGGCCGTTTGAATCATAGGTCGGGGTAGTTGTCTCAAGCAGGGAGCTTGGACTAATATTTATAAACAATTGAATGACTACAGGTGACGGCATGTTATCTTAGCCTACTTTTATTGTATACGTCATCTTTAGCGTCTCTAGTCTGATCACATTCCTGCAAGCAATCTTTTATATATATGGACTAACATTCCATATTTTTATTATGTAAACACTTACATTAGCTCGGTCAGCTACCAAAACCAACTACTGAATATTACTCAAACTTGACTTGCATTTGACTTATAGGAGTGTGATACAGACACTATGCGAATATATATATATATATTAGTAAATAAAAATTCATGGTGTACATGAATTGATTCAAGTAATAAAATATAAAACAATGATATTGGTAAATAATAGTGATCACGTGATATATAATGATACAGTTTTGTCCACTTCATCTCTTTAAGATACTTATGCTACAGAAAATACTAATGTACTCTGATAATTGCATAGAATGAAGATTAACATGATAAAAAATCATATTTTGAACTGATAAAAAAAATTTCATATATGAATTGATAAAAATTATTAATGTTTATGCTGATTGATTCGTTGATTTTTATGCTAACTGTTATATATCTGATTCATTAATTCATATACTAACTCATAAATAACTGCAGATATTGGTAAGAAAAAAAAGGGTAACAGATTGATTATAGGCTACCTGATTTGTTTATACATATGTATATGGATTCATATAATTATGATTAATATATGTGCACTTTAAATAGATTCCTATTGCGTACCCACGCAAAGATATATTTCGATTCTGTTATTTATGATCATTTATATATATGATCTTAGTGCGTACACGCAAAAAATATATTTCGATTCTGTTATTTATGATCATTTATATATAGGATACATGATACTTTATATATATAGGATACATGACCAGGTTATACTACTTCACTTTTAACTAGCGTTCGAACAACTTTTCGTCCCAATTACAACAGTTTCCAGACAAACCACCTATAGCCAATGAAACGGCCTTTTTCAATGGTTAAAACAAGGGAAAATTTGCCTGGGCGGGTCCAACGTTCTATATTTGCGCTCATACTTATTCTCTGCATCCTAAGCTACACGATTACGTTCGCGATGAATAAAAAAAATCCCCAGCACGAATCCGTCGCCAGCAAAGTAGAGTTGAATATCCTTCGGGTCGAAATTTGTCGGAAGTATGTCCCATTCGTAGTCGATTTCCGATAGCCGCCGGAGCATTCCGCATTAAAACGAGATTAACGACGAGATACGTGTCGGTCGAAGAAGTCCATGAAATTCTTTCACATTGTAGGCGGTTTGTTACTTGACTGTAGTCGTCCGCTGCGACGAACGATTTTTTGAAGTTTCGATGTGAAATTCTCGTACTGCAGGATACTGTAACCAGGTTCCATTAATCAGCCTGCAAGTGAAAATTATACTTGTCACAAGGGCAAAGTAAATTCAGACGACATCCAAATACGGGAGGGGAGAGAGCCATTAGACCAGACTTAACCCACATGAATTCGCTGATATTTGGAATTCAAAAGAGTCCGCTGTACAAACTTTTTTATCCATGGCATTAACAATGAGTGAACCTATCCAGGTCTATGAGGACTGTAAAAATATCCATAATTATAAAAAAATAAACAGATATTCAATACGAATCCCAAAGAAAATTCGATATTACTGATAGTAAGTTACTAAGACAAAGAAGTGTGAAACGGAGCTATTTGTAGATTGCCAGGCAACATAAGAGTCAAAGAGAAGATTAATCATGATTCTGTATTTCTCTATGCTAACTGAAATTAAGTTGTGATAAAATTGATCCTACGTGCCCTAACAAAAGTTTCATATTCAATTTTCTCGCGCGCATCCTCTGAGGTTAATTTTAAAAAACTTTATTAATAGGTAGGAGATGCAACGAAAAAAACCCCACTATGTAACTAATTTCTAAATAAACTTTGGGTTTTTCAAGAAAATGTGACATTTTTCCCATGAATGTTTTACTTGAATTGTAATAGGCTAATGTTGCAAGTAAATATTTCATATATACTATCTTGATACTTCTAAATGTCTATGAGGTTCAGAAAATTAATTCATTTTGTTGTTATAGAAATTCTATTTGCTTATTTTGTTATTAATTTTAAAATGATTGCAACTCCTTAGCTAAAGTTGCATTGCGCATACGGATAGACCATGTCTGCCTTGTCCATGAGAAGTTCGGGCTAAGCATCCTTCCTTTCTCCAGTCAATCTGCTTTTGCAAGCAGATATTTGAGGTTAAAGAATCAATGCTGATACGGCAATGATGACGTCGTCACTTGGCGAGGAGATTGCTCTCAGCCAGCTAAGAGTTACGTTACTTGCTGTAAGAGATACGACTTTAGGATAATTTTTTTTTTTTTTTTTTTTTTAATACTCGACCCACATGAGAAGAATGTCTGAAAAAAAACAGTACCAAAAATTGAACAATTTTATTAGTTTCATGCTGGAAATCTGCATAATTGTAATTATGTTAAATTAAATATTCCTTATTCAAACTATATGAAAAGGTTTCCATCAAATCTATATATATTTATTAGCCCTGTATAAGATTCCATATAGGATTATTTCATAGATAACATTTTCACTTCTAGACTTCCTGACTTTAAAATCTCTTTTATTTTATTTTATTTATTTATTTATTATTATTATTATTATTATTATTTATTTTTTTTTTCATTGACTACGAATATAAATCACCGGGACAGACAATATGTCAGTAGGTTTTGATATGTGTTTGAACTTTAGCTTATTTGTCATTACTAAAGCGTTAAGTTTTGAGTTCAAATCTTTACGCATATATATTTGGATATTTAATTAACCTACGTTTTGCTTATTGATTTTATCGTGATTCCTTTTTTATTATAATTTGTAACCCTTCCGACTTCTTACGGAGTGTATTATATTGACTCACTTGTATCCATATTTATTTTATTTTTTTATATTTATTATTTATATATTTTTTTATATATATATTTGATAAATTAATGGTTGGCTTGAATATGTGGAAAAGTGTTCTAGCGGCGTACCGTATAAGGCTACTTGCGGCATCAATTCTATAGATACAAAGATATAATGATAAGGTATTTAAAACAAAACCGCGAGAACCGCTATAATCCAGTTCGGATCCAATATCACGAGTTTGTAACTCGTAAGACATTGACACTTCCTATTTAATTATCCGTTATTCTACCAAACCGATTGACTCGGGTGATAAAATATATTATTTTGGTTTTCTTAATGGAAAGGAATTCACACAACGTGTTAAGGAGATTATTATTGATTTACACCACCCGAGTCTGAGATTATTGTGTTGAATTCCATATTTACTGATTTAGCACTCATAAATATTCCTAACGCACTCAATTGCGATGTTTGTTTTTAGTGCTATTAATTCTATATAACGTGTCAAGGAACTATTAACACTAAGAAGTGTTTATTCCCTCTGTCAGACTCGTAACTCTGTTAATAATTCTAAGTATATTCTTTCAAGGATGATTTGGCACAGGATAGGCCCTTAACTGACAGGTGTCTTAGTGTGTCCCTTGTTTTCATGACACGTGTTACAATCAGTTATGTGCTTTTTATATCTGTAAACATTGTAGGCCAGTAAACAGTGATTTGGCTTTCTGTGACATAGGAGGGAACCCTGGATGACGGAATGCAACCAGTTTATGACGATTGGTATGAGAGAGATTATTACTACTGCCTGGTCGTTAGTCATCTGCTGTGTTCTTCGGGTTTTCCTCGTCACGGACCTACATATAATACTACATTTGATTACATTATTCTGAATAACACATACCTTAAGTATACTTTTGCTCTTAGGGTTTCTGCTCGAAGTGTGTATTGTTTTTGCTTAGCCGCTGACCCTGTTTCGTTCGAAAGTGTTTATTGTTTTTGCTTAGCTGCTGCTGACCCTGTTTTCGTTCGAAGTGTTTATTATTTTGCTTATTGCTGCTGACTCTTTGCTTTGTTCAGTTTGTAACAGTTCTGCGCTCCGACCCAGATATTCAATGCTCGCGATCCCTTGGTTTAAGGAATTTTCTTGTTTAGATACGGTTTTAACAATAGGCACGGATATTTCTATATTTTTTAGTCTAATTAATAATGGTTCTTTGCAGTATGGTGCGGGATTTGCGGGATAATGCGTCAGCTATGATAATTGCTTTCCCAGGTAGATATCTTATCTTGGCTCCAAGACCTGAATGATCATTTGCACCGAGTTCCTTTTGGACTGTGATTAAAGCCTTTGAAAAAACTCGGTAAGGGTAAATGACTCATGGTCAGTAAGGACTTTATCAGGATAGCCATAGATTATGAACTTAAAATGTACTAGTGAGTTAAAGATACCTAGCCCTTCCTTGCCTATTACTGCATATTTACTTTCAGAGGGCTTTAGTTTACGTGAATAAAAAGCTATAGGGAAGAACTGTTTATCATATTACTGAAGTAGTATCCCTCTTACCCCTTCCCCCTTGGTCTGAGGCGTCTGTTGCAATAAAAAAAAATTCCTTATTTAAATCAGGGATTTTTAAGTTAGGTGAGCTGCATTATTCCGCTTTTAAGATATCGAACGCCTGTTGATGCTTTTTAGACCTTAATAAATCTACGCTCTTCTTCGTAAGATCTGTTAAAGGAGCTGTCATGATTGAAGAGTTACATATTTACATACGATTGTAATACCCCCATACAGCGCAAAAGTGCTGTATCCCCCTTTTACGTTAATAAGTACGGAAAGTTATGAATAGCCGACACCTTACCATGGACTACTTTTAAGACCTTGACTAGACACATAAAACCTAGATAAACATGTTCGGTTTTTAAAAACTCACATTTAGATATTTTACTCTGAGATTATTTGTCTTTGTCTCTGTAGCACTAGCTCTAGTTTGTGTGAATGTACTTCTAAGGTATTAGAAAAGATTACAAGATCATCCATATAGGCATGTAGGGTATCCCCTAAAAGTCTCCAAACACTATATTGTAATTGGGGCGCAACGTAAGCCGGAGGCATACGTAAAAATTGATAATGTCCCCTGAGTGTGCTGAAAACGGTGTATGAGTACAATCACTTAGGTAATGGTATCTGGTAAAAGCTTTTAAAGTAAGTCCAAATTGGTGAAAAAAAAAAAAAAAAAAAATTTATTCTAACCTAACAGAGATAAGATGTCGTCGGTACATGGCACTGGAAACTATTGGGAGTCGTTTCCTTGTTTAAGCGACAGAAATCTACGCAGATACGCCAAGTCCGATCTTTTATGGCATGACTTTTGAGGGAAAATTATATGGGCTATTTGATTTCCTAATGGCTCCTATTACTAACATATTTCAACTTCGTCATTTATCTCTATTTTGAAATTGCAGTGAGAGTCTATACGAAGGTACGTATATAGCTTTATGTTTGTCCTTAGACGTATTTTGTGTTAAATTACATCCGTTTTTCCCAGAGATCACTCGCCAGTGGAGAAACTTCCTGGTATTCAGGTAAAAGATAAAAAAAATTTCTGCTGAATCACCTCTGCTTGAATGACTTTACGGATATTACTTTAGATAGATTATCAGAGAGATTCATCTACGACTGGTTGGGCGGGATTAAAAATTAGCTACAATAAAAAATGCGATATTTATAACTTCCGTATCCACGATATGAATACTTTTGTTCGCGGAAATCGTTATATTTCAGTGTCGGGAAGGATTAAAATTCCATTTCCCAGCAAAGTCTTTTTACACGCACTAAGACATTCGAGGGTGCATGCTTCTCGAGATTTTGCGTGCAAAGTACGACTGCGGTTGTGGGAGAATTCTGTTGGGTCATTTGAACAATGTTACGATTTATGAGACAAATGTATAGTTCCTTTATATAAGTTATTATTTGATTAACTGTCTCATTTTTGTTCAAACGGATTTTAATATGTTTGAAGGTTTATAGGATTTTCCTTTGATAAACACGCCTTATTTTGCAGGATGTAAGATAATTTTTTTTTTTATATCCCCTAGATGGATCTTACAATTACACTAGATCAGATCAATGTTTTTATAACTATAGAGGTATCTGTAAGCGCTCGCTTATCCGGACTTCTCATTAGGGAAGTTCGAACAACAGACGGTGAGTCCGTAAATACAGGATATTACGTGTACTAAAGAAATAAAACAAGATACTCTAATTTTTACTGCGCGTACAGTTGGGCTTAATCCACCACTACTTATAATAACTTACGTATTAAAAAAAAAAAAAACGAAAACCTGCTCTGATTACTTTATACGGTCGTGTGTTTCATAGGAAAAATCCTTTTTAGTTCAAAAAGATATCGGTATGTATGAACCAACATCGCTTTTCCCCACTCTGCTAGAGTCGCTTATTGTGTGGAATTTGCTTTGCTTTGAAAACTTCGGCTGACCTTGACCGCTTGACTAGGTGACACAGTCACCGAGTTTGCTTGTTTGATTCTGAACGGGCTACTGTTTCTATTTCTTTTTGTAATAATTAGGATCCTTCTCTTTATTACCATCGGCAACGTATTGTGTGTTTTAGCATTATGTTGCTGGTTACGTATAAAGCAATGAATGACGAACTATTAGGAACTGAGCGATTACTAATAAGACAAGTTATCACTACTGCATTCCATATTAACTGTTTGTACTTCATTCTTTGCTAAAATTTGAAATAGTGAAGGATCCTGGTCAGCGCATTTAGCCTGATGAAAGTGTTTTACAGACATGTTATTCCTTGCAATCCAGCCATATTTTTAAAGTTAAGTTGAGTCATTGAGGTTCGATATTTTATATAACTCAAAAAAACAAAATCAAGGCTAAAACTGCGATCGGGACTTTGCAAAGGAGCATTTATTGTCATGACCCGAAATAGTGTTACCTCTAATTTATATAGATTTGTACGGGTGTTCCACTTGTTTTTGTGTGTTTTCTAATCACTACGGTGCTTAACGACCCTATCCATACATCTGTATAAATACAGACGTCCACTGCGTAAACGCATATTCACTGTTTAATATGATTTGTTACATAAGGGATTAATAATCACCCAAAATGATAAAATTAACATAGTATATGATTATGATATTTCAGTAGAACTTCTGGAAACAGACACTCAAAGATAAAAACTCGCAGTAGCGAAATCTCAATGATGTTGATAATTTCTGTAAAAAAGTAAGATTAAGAATGTCTCGTAACTTCAGCCACAGGAATAACGAAATTCGACCTGCAAAGGAAACACTCAAAGTACTCCAAAATGAATAAAAAATTGTACTTAGCTTGCTTTTGTGGGAAGTCACGGTGTTCCGATAACGACACACGGCCTTGGTCCTCCTTCTCTATTTAGCGGATGACCTGGTTTGGCTTGAGTTTCCTCCGTGCGCGTTGTTTCGATGATTCGAGCCCTTGAAAGATCCGATGCTGCAGACGCGTTCGGTTTGTTTCTTGAAGTTATTCACTAACGATGATACTAAGTTGCTTGAAGAATCTGTTGCTTTCGTCGTCGTTGAAAAGTTCTTATTGTTTTCTGAAGTCGCTCACTAACGATGATACTAGGTTGCTTGAAGAATCTGCTGCTTCCGTCGTCGTTGACTTTCTTATGATACATGATTTATTATCTGGTTTTTTCTTCGTAGGACGTTGTAGAGTTCTTCTGGTACGCTGGCCACCAATATTAGGGCTTGTGCCTTGTATGATAAGGCGCCCTATGAGGTAATGTTAGACTAGCGATAATCTTACGCTAAGTCGGTTGGTATTGCACTTCCATCTTCAATGGAGTGTCTGGGGGTTTGTAGATCACTTACGAAGTCGACGATGTGTTAAACTCATGTTGGTTCGGTGAGGAGGTTCTTGTAGAAAACACTAAGTATAAAAAATTATATATTCTTCTGAAGTTTTACATGGTGAAGATCAGGTATGATTGTACAAGTCTTCTAATAACGATAGCTTGATCGCTTCTGCCAATGATGATGGCTAATCCTATTCCTCTACATGATAAAGCTTAGGTAAAGAGGTACAGGTCTTCTAATGACGATAGCTAACTCTCTTCTTCCTGTCTACCATCTCTGTTACAAGTTATGAAGGAACAGACAGTAGTTCGAACATATGAACATACTTACAAATGAGACACGCTACAGTTCACGTAGGCCGTTTGAATCATAGGTCGGGGTAGTTGTCTCAAGCAGGGAGCTTGGACTAATATTTATAAACAATTGAATGACTACAGGTGACGGCATGTTATCTTAGCCTACTTTTATTGTATACGTCATCTTTAGCGTCTCTAGTCTGATCACATTCCTGCAAGCAATCTTTTATATATATGGACTAACATTCCATATTTTTATTATGTAAACACTTACATATATATATATATGTGTGTAATAATGCATGGCAGACGCGTATATAACACTAACGGCACAAATAAATGCAACGTGTAATCGCCCAAATTTTACCGCACAACTATAGAAAATTAACATCTTGGCACAATGTATATTAGATATATCTGCTGGTTATCCTTCCCTCTTGTGGTTTAATTTATTAATTTTTGTAATGACTATATTACGCCAATTGCTAAATACTATTTTGAGAGGAAAGGGTTACGCAGAACGTTTGTGCTTTAAAATTTCCCCTGTACACATAGTCGTCCAACAATCAACGCGTCCGATGTAACTTGTTTCATTTCAATTAACAACTGCAGATTTATTGTCTGTGCATTTCAGCCGGGCTGAATTCGAGATATATGGCGAATCCACCATCATGCAGCAAGCTGTCGGATGGGGGAGGATGCTGTCACCGGACGAGAAATGTAATTAGTTTATTCGTAGGATTTATAATGCATACGTTTTTATTTCGGTTTTCTTGGGAATAGTTGGAGGTAAGAGAGCGGAGACCTGGATTTCAGTCGTCAGTCATCACTTGCAGTCCGGCTACCGAATTCGTTCGTAACTTTCTGTGGCATAACTTCAATCGCGGAGAAGTTGCTGATGTATTCTCTCTCTCTCTCTCTCTCTCTCTCTCTCTCTCTCTCTCTCTCTCTCTATATATATATATATAGTATTATATATAATACTGAAATAAGATACTACCACAAAAGGACAGAACATTCGCCTTCGAAATACCGGAGTTCTAAAACGAGATTTCTTTATATATATATATTATATAATATATATATATATATATATATATATATATATTATATAGATATATATAAGAAATCTCGTTTAGAACTCCGGTATTTCGAAGGCGAATGTTCTGTCCTTTTGTGGTAGTATCTTCCCAATAGTTACAACGAGGGTTGTCATAGTTCCAGTAATTCTGTATGCCTAAAATCCATAAAGCAATCAATAATTTTTTTTCCAGTTTTCTTTACGGTTTGTATGATTGCGAATGTGTGTGTGTGTAGTTTAAGCAGAGATATTGATGACATTCACCTTGGATACAGCTAATATAACGGCGAATCTAATATTGAATATCCAAGTATTGTACATTTTAAGACTGGTTATTTATAATATTGTAAAACACGTAATTATTTTTCGTGAAAAAACTAGTTTCTTGAAAGTTACTTAACTTACTTATAATATTATGTAAAACACGTTATTATTTTTCATAAAAAAACTACGGTTTCTTGAAAGTTACTTAACTTACTTATAATATTGTAAAACACGTAATTATTTTTCGTGAAAAGAAAAGAACACTACGGTTCTTGAAAGTTGTTTAACTCACAAGCTCAGAATATATTTGATATTTTGAGTTCTCTGCTTTTAACAGGAGTTTTATGCAATTGTAAAGAGAGGAGAGTGTTTTAAAAAGGTAAGGAAAATGGAAAGGAGTATATTAATAACACATTATTTCGCTGAGGAAAAATGATGACACTAATGTCATAGCCAAGTGTTTTGTAGTTCGTTGATGCTTATAAGAAAATCTACTCTAACCCTATCAAGATTGGCATTTCTCATGCCTCCCCTTGCATTTTAGAGTTCTGTAAAAGAAAACTATTGAGATGATTTTGTTGGTTCGTCCGCACTTTTCCTGTCCGCCTTTAGATCTTAAAAACTACTGAGGCTAGAGGGCTGCAAAGTGGTATGTTGATCATCCACCCTCCAGTCATCAAACATACCAAATTGCAGCTCTCGAGCCTCAGTAGTTTTTATTTAATTTAAAGTTAGCCATGATCATGCGTCTGGCAACGCTAGAGGACAGGCCACCGCTACTCCGTGGCTGAAAGTTGCTTGGGCCGCGGTTCTCACAGTATTATACGCTGTACAGAAAACGTCGGCTCTTATTTTACTTGTTCATATAACGTTTTCCGTCATCCAGTCATTTGCATCTCCAGTGAAATCTGATTCACAAAATAGTGTTTGGCTAGGGTGGACTAGGTTATCTTATGCTACTGATCACAGAAGCATTCTTTATCTGAACAGATTTTGTAAAATCTGTTTGGGAGAAATATCTCTCAGATTGGTGGTTACTTAGCAACGGGATCTACAGCTTATTGTGGGATCCGAACCACATATATCAAGAAATGGATTTCTAATCACCTGAAATAAATCCTCTGGTTCCGCATTGGGGGCAGCGGCAAGCGAACTGGGGCTACCAGATTGATAGGCGAGTATGCAACCCGCTCGTCCAATGAGGATCTTCATAAAGAATGGAATTTGCGGTGGGAGATAGGGTACAAGTTATTTAAAAGTAGGCTTAGAAGCTTGGATTTTGAAATCTCACCAAAAAGTAGTTTGATTCTAATATATGTTTCCAGAATTTTAAATAAGAGAGAGGAATGATTTTGCTATTGGGTTACTGAAATCTTTAGAAACTGTCATGGAGGTATTTACTTATGGTCTCAAGATGGGGGTTAAAAAAAAGTGAGACATGACCTTGGTGTGAGGACTGTTATGCAAAGGAAGGGCAATATAATATTGAAAGTCAGTAATATAGAGAAAATTAGAGTCGGTTAGGTAACTAAGCAGTATTAAGAAAAATTTTATTTTCTATTCCACGCACTGAACTGACATCGTATTTAATGCCAAGTCAGTTGTAAATTGACGAAGAGGTACACGTGTAGTGTACTAATATAGTGAATGAATGGACGATGACTATTTTCATTTGGTCTCAGAAGGAAAGATAGTCGCTTTTAAGAGGAAGCGAGTGGAATAAAGGATCGTTTCCAAGGAGCGCTGAATATGAAATCTCTCTTGTAACTAGAGGAAAAATTGGTATCCGATATTGAAACATGTTTCGAAAATGGGCTTCGGTGACATTTGACAGTTTATTATTGGTTTGAAATATTTTCGACAAGATAGGGGTGTATGCGCAGAATTTGTTTCCGATGGAAGTCCTCCCCCATTATTCTTTTGGTTGTCTTTCATTACTTAGAATTTTGTTTTGTTTTGTTTGTTACGGTTGCAGAGACCGATTTACTGTTTGATTCATTCAGGTAATTATTGGTCTTTATTCTTTTGAGATATTATTTAGATAAAAGTAGAATTTCAGGTACCGAAAAATATGTCTGTGTTGCCTAGAATTCAGCTAACCAGAAAATCATAGTATTCCTTGTTAACATGATAACTAAAACATGCTCATGATAGCGATTATTTGGTGGTTCCTGAATGATAACGTTCAAAACTCCGCTGATGGGGAACGCTTGTTCGTTCATTTCCATTTATTCAGCTTTAGTGATCTTAGTAACACTGATAGAGAAATCGCAGTCTGAAATGCTTAAGGGGAAATTTATTTTGGTATACCTCAAGAATGTAGAATTTAGGCCAAAGGCCAAACGCTGGGACCCATGAAGTCATTCAGTGATGAAAGGGAAATTAAGAGTAGAGGAAGTTTTAAAGGCGTAACAGGAAGAAAACCTCGAAGTTGCACTATGAATCAATTGTTAGTAGAGGATGGAAGGCAAGATGGAAGAGAGAATGCGAACAGGGGTACAGTAAAATGAATGAAAGGAGTTGCAGCTAGGGACCGAAGGGACGCTGCGGAGAACCTCAAGTAATGCTTGCAGCGTATGACATGAGGTGCACTGACGGCACTAACCCCCTACGGAGTTTATACCTCAAGTCATTTCTGGCAGGTAACTCAAGTCCTTTCAGGTAGGTAATTTACTTGGGCGGACTATTAAGCACAAATCGTTCAAATCATTCGAACGTAGGGTTCAGTCTGGCTCACTTACTGCTCGAACAAAAGTTTAATAAGGCAAGCAGTGATGGCTACGGCTTCATCTTGCCTAGTAGAGGCTTCGACAATTGTTTTCCGATACCTTATGTGATTGCATTTGGTCCTCCGATTTTCGCATGGCGGAAGAGCCTCTCTGCCCGACGCATTAAGTGTCATTTTCCCTCGCCTATCCCGGGCTCTTCGGCTCCGAGTGGATATTTTGAAAAGTGTTGCTCGCCTCTGCTTCACTAAACACACTAACAAAATTCGCTGGAATGCGAGGAAAGTGTTATTAAAAGTTGATGGAGGGTAGTAATATGAGAGGTGTTATGATCAGGTATAAAGAAAGGCGCAGCCATGAACGGAATGGCGTCGTCAAAATGGTTATAATCAAACGAAGTAGAATATTTACAGTTCTTTTTAAGGTTTCATGGAAGGTCGATCGAATTTGTGGCAGGTTTCTAAAATATACCGTCTATGTTTTTAAGGGTGCTTGAACATATGATTCGTCCCTTGAAACAAGCGATATTTATAACAGATAAGTATCAGTGTGTTTTTTGTTTTATTTCCGTTTCCAAGGTCTTACCCATAGTCATTAGAAGTTCACTCTCGACGTGGTTCGGAAGTCACGTAAAGCCGTTGGTCCCGTTGCTGAATAACCACTGGTTCCATGCAACGTAAAAATACCATACAAACAAAACAAACAAAGTACCTTTAGTCATGGGGTTACAGTTTTCTTTCTGTTTGTCTGCCTGCCTGTCTGTCCGTCTGCCGGCTTAGCGTGCCTATGACGCACCTCCTCCTCGACGATAGAAATCTATGAATTTTTTAGGCAGACAAAGCAGGCGAGAGAGGAGGGGCGGAATTTCACTGGGGCCTCTTTACGTCACGCGGCGTTGGAGACGATGTTGATGGTGATGATGATGATGATGATGATGATGATGATGATGATGGACTTGAGACATCGTAACAATTTGAGTTCCTGAAGTCATTAAGTCAGATTTTGAATTTGATGTACTATATTCTCTTTTTGCTATTTTTTCTTTTTGTGTTAAAGCGTGCCTTTTTATGCATGCACTTCACCTTTGTATTTCTGATTCAAAGTATTTACAAATGTTGTGCTGTTCTGGCTTCTTTTACGTTAAACGTTCCACTTCCGCTGTCACTCATCGAGCAATATTTTTGTTAGCACTGCCTTAAATGGCACAATATCGAATGCTTCAAGAATTAGAATATGAGTATTATAAGCATTCTGTTACTCTTATCAGACAAGTTTGTATAGTAACCGCATATTTTAAATAGTTTTCTGTTGTTTTAGTTGTAATATTTTTTTCAGATTTATATATTTGTTGCATTTGTATTTCAAGGTAATGTCATTAAAAAAAATTTTCTTTGACTTTATTACATTTCAGCCGTCAAAATATATTTATCGTTGACTCCTGTTCTGGGTTTTAAAATGGTTGTCATAATTTATCATTGTCACCAACTTGTTTTTTTGACATATTTTTGTTTATAATTCATATTACCTGTGATACTGGAGAGTTGATATTTCCGCGTTATTGAGTACAACCAGAAACCGGACAAATTACGTCCACTCATTCATCCTGTTACATGTAATGATTCGTTTACTCATATGAAGGTTTAAGGAAGTGCTATTATTTCCCCTATTCTCCTGTTGGCTCAGCATAGTTGTGCCGTTTAATTTCAGTTTTCCGTAGTGCTTTTAGGTCTTTTATCCCTGCGATTTTTATATATGATTATGAGAAGCGGCTTCATCAACTTCCCTTTGTTCTCCTCCCGCATGAACGCTCGTTGCCAAAAGTTAGGAAAACCAGTGGAAGTAACATCGAAGTAGTAGCACCCAGAAGTCTCACTCATCCTGGACCATTGTCGAGAGAGAGAGAGAGAGAGAGAGAGAGAGAGAGAGACAGAGAGAGAGAGAGAGAGAGAGAAACAACTTTCTTACATTAATGTCCGCAAAAATACAGCTTTCTCAGGCCCTTCCCTCTGGTCCGGCATATATGACAGTTTTATTGTCTCCTAGTAGTCGGGAATGGTTTAGTAATGTGCCAAGCTCATGTTTATTCAGCGAGCAGGCTTATATACACAAACATTTGATATCCAAATCTTTAGATGAAAAGAGGCCTTTTATCTGTGAAACTTGGGGCTCAGTTCCACGGCCATTTACTCCTCTCTACTCTCTCTCTCTCTCTCTCTCTCTCTCTCTCTCTCTCTCTCTCTCTCTCTCTAACGGTTTCAAGGAGACAAAGAGGAAGGTTCTTCTCATTTCCAAAAGGATTTATAGTTATTTTTTCATGTTTTCATTCAGATTACCGTCAGTGTATTGTTAAACCTGACATCCGCGTTGTATTTAACTTACATTGGATGGGTTGTTTGATTAGCCATTATTCCTTCATCAGTCTATTACCAAAACTCGATACCCACTATCGTATTATTTAAATTGGCGTAGTATACCATGTCTGGTAAAGTGTTTGTAGGAATCAATATTTCTCTCCAGGTCATGAATTTACGCTTCTAATTGCTAAGAAAAACTATGTATAATACAATCTTATCTTAAATGCCATACATTTTAAGGATATATCATTGGCTTGAGTTGATTTCAGGTTTTGTCATTCAAACAATGAAAGCATTTATTTCATTGAAAAATTTCAAAAACTATAGTTTGATGTGTCATTTATCATTTTTTGAGGGGGTAATCTGCGTTTTTGGGAGATATATGTTTTTAGCATAACTGTATTCATTGTAGTTTTTTTCACGATGGTGATTTTTCATTTTCGTATTCTGTTTGATTACTCCCCAGCTGAATAATGCGCCAGCAATAGCTTTTTAACAGAATTAAGCAGCTATACACATTTAATGAGTCAGAGGTATTTCCCATAAAACTACAAATAGGTTGTGCATATTCCGTTTGTTTTATTGGATGCTCTTTAATAATTTAGTCTTCATTAATCTGATTTTCGTAAATAATAATATCGCAGTTATTAATCTTTTGAAACGGCCAATTTATAGGACCTCAGATATTATCGTAAAAGGCCGTTGTTTATGTATTACGTATATTTTGAAAACATGTATTTTTATATGTTCCTTGGAAATTTATATTCACCCCCTCACACATTGTATATTTATCTATTAATTTTTTTATTTTCTTTCTAATAAATAAATAATAAATTTCGTATCATAATATTCCTGTATCTTTTACTCAAAGCAAAACACCTTTTTCAGACCTTTTAAGGCTCTTCCATAGACCTTTCCTACCTCCATAACAAGAGCAAGAACAGCAAAATAGTTTGTTGGCTTACAACCCGAGCAAGCAAAAAGAATCAGACGAGATGTCTGAAAGTAAAGTGGAAAAGCTGTATGTAGTGTGATGGACCTGGGAAAAGCTATGATGCAATTGCTATAACTTTAGTGCGAAGTATACAGTAATTTTCTGAGCGCAATTAAATATTTTACATATATATATATATATATATATATATATATATATATATATATATATATATATTCATTCTTTAACTCTATAATAGGAGATTAATTCTTATACAGAAAACTACACTGAGGTCTCATCAGCAGTGCGTGGAGTCTCCTACATTCAGGGTATCCGCAATCTCTTTATTTTGTTATTTTGCTGGCATCCTGTAACTACTTCAGATAATAAGGCCCTCCCCTTTTCATGCCTCTCTCACTGTCTTTATCCAATACATTCCATGTTCCTCTTATGATTTCTTCTATCATTTCGTAATTGTGCTATTGTCGCCCTGTCTACCGTTTACTAATCATCCGCATGACAAAGGTGCTGATCTGGCCTTTCACTTACATTAAGCGCTCAAGTACTTCTACGTATCATAATTGTTCTCACCCTCTCAATTTATCAAAATATTTTAATAAATCGTGAGGTTAAAATCGCATTGTCAACTATCAAAATTACACATACACAGAAACACATATATAGACATGCGTACAAATACATACATACATACATACATATATATATATACTATATATATATATATATATATATATATATATATATATATATATATATATACACATATTACATATACGTGTGTGCGTGTCTGTGGCAGGAAGGTTTTGCTGTTTTTTTTCCACTGAGGCTGCATTAAACCTTAGGAGACAATGGCTTGATGTTCAAATATACGTACATACATACATACATATATATATTAGATATATATATATATATATATATATATATATATATATAATTGTGTGTGTGTATGTATATTTGGACATCAAGCCATTGTCTCCTAATGTAATGCAACCTCAGTGAAAAAAAAAAACAGCAAAAAATTTTGGTAGTTGACAATGCATTTTTAACCTCTCGATTTATTAAAATATTTTGATAAATTGAGAGGTTGAGAACAATGAAGATACGTAGAAGTATACTTAAGCGCTTAACGTAAGTGAAAAGCCAGATCAGCACCTTTGTCATGCGGATGATTAGTAAACGGTAGACAGGGCGACAATATCACAATTACGAAATGATAGAAGAAAACATAAGAGGAACATAGAATATACTGGATAAAGACAGTGAGAGAGGCTTGGAAAGGGGAGGGCCTTATTATCTGAAGTAGTTAGAGGATGCCAGCAAAATAACAAAATAAAGAGATTGCGGAATCCCTGAATGTAGGAGATTCTACGAACTGCTGATGAGCCCTCAGTGTAGTTTAGTGCATAAGAACTAATCTCCTATTATAGAGTTAAAGAATGACTATATAATATATATATTATATATATATATATATATATATATATATATATATATATATATATATATATATGTGTGTGTGTGTGTGTGTGTGTGTGTGTGTATACATATATATATATATATATTGTAGAATATTTAATTGCTCTCAGAAAATTACTCTATACCACGCATTAAAGTTATATCAATTGCATCATAGCTTTTCCCAGGTCCATCACACTACATACAGCTTTTCCACTTTACTTTCAGACATCTCGTCTGATTCTTTTTGCTTGCTCGGGTTGTAAGCCAACAAACTACTTTGTTGTTCTTGCTCTTGTTATGGAGGTAGGAAAGGCCTATGGAAGAGTCTAAAAAGGTCTGAAAAAGGTGTTTTGCGTTGAGTAAAAGATACAGGAATTTTATGATACGATATTTATGATTTATTTATTAGGAAGAAAATAAAAAAATTAATAATGTGCATGTTAAACAGTTCAGAAAAATTATTTTAATAAGATATAGCGTATTTATTTTAATTTCGTTGGCGAAACAAGGCTCTGTTTAACCACAGATTCGACCACGTTTTAATTTAGCTGGTGTACTGAATTTAGGCTATGTTTCTGTTCGCTTATTTTGTGTTTCCACTAATAACTGAGGGTATATGAACGTGTTTAATTTGTTGTTAGTATAAATAGTACTAAGTATGAGTATTAGTTACGAAGACCACTTAACGTTAAGTTAGGAGTGTTATGTCCACAACTTAAGCGTGAGGGGAAAATCTTGCACTCGTCCCGAGAAAGCTGGAGGTCGCATCATTCTTTGTTATGTTAACAATTGATCCAAACCCATGCCACTCCTTTCCTGTCAGTGCTTCTGTGATTTGCTCTGTTATTCAGTCAAAATCCTATTATAGTTCTTCCTTGGTATACTAGTAATACTAAGTAACGTACAGTTTCTTACGAACATTTATTCTTTATCACTCAAGCAGACTTGAGTTAAAGGGATGCAAGGTGTGCTTTACATTAAATGTTATTCTTGGAGTAGCCCAGAGCTCAAGA
>NC_087205.1:80550980-80558480 GCF_015104395.2 Macrobrachium nipponense
AGAGCTCAAGAGTATTTTTCCGATTTAGTATATATATATATGTATATATATATATATATATATATATATATAATATATGTATGTAGTGTGGTGTGTGTGTGTGTGTGTGTGTATACGTATATATATTTAAAAAGGGGGAATGTACAGACTCATCATTTTTAACTTCCTTAGATAGAGTGGTCTGAGCGACAGCTTAAGAATGCTGATGACTCCTTTTTGGGATGGTGGGACATTAAGCCCTTACCTAAGCAAATCAGTGCCATGAGAGCTTGTCCAAGGTGCCTTTGAAAACTGGCTGCAACCAGTTACCTGGGGCGTGTGCGTTCCGAACTTTTGTGTGTGAATTCGGGTGTAGGTACGTGGTATGTCCCTTCATAATGGCAGGTATTAGCCAGAACAATGGAGACGGTTGCCTTGGAGGGAAAGAGCCTGGATGGCTCTATAACATGTTTTTATTTCTGTGAGTGAGATTCTGGGCTGCAGTGGGTAAAAGTTACTTTACTTTTGCCAAAAGTGTGCTTGTCTGTATTTTTGATATTTTGTAAAGATGTTCTGTTTCATTTAATCTTTTGAATTTGTCTTTACAATTGTGTATGCTCATTAGTGTGTTCTCCTGACTTTCAACAGGCAGATCTAGTGAGGGGGACTGTGTCATAGTGGAGGGAACTAAGTGTTTGGAGAAGAGATAATTGGTGATGACTAATTTACTGATTAGACTATTATTTACGAGGGTTGTCTGTGTGATCTGAACTTTGAATAAACGTATATTTTTGTAGTTCCGACTCTGATTTGATGACCTAATGAGAGAGAGAGAGAGAGAGAGAGAGAGAGAGAGAGAGAGAGAGAGAGAGAGAGAGAGAGAGAGAGAGGAAGGCTATTGCCAGAGTTGGGTATCAGGAGAGAGAGAGAGAAAGGGGAGGGGGAGGGACAAGGTATTGCCAGTGCCTACCGCTTATGGCTTTTGCTACCAAAGTGGATAATGGGTTGGGGAGGTGCCCCCGTTATTAGTTGGTGTGCAGTGGTGGTTAAACGAAAAAGCCTTTTGTTAGATTAGATGCTGTTTTCAGAGTGTCTGGTTGTGGGAATGTGTTAAATTTCAGTTAATTACTTATGGGGGTTAAGGTTCGTCCACCCATGGGCATGTGGTACTGAGCGAAAGAAATTGTACTGGAGTCATCAAATTCGCCCGTCGCGAGGCGCTCGTGAGATGAGTAACTCAGTCTGGCTTGTGAGTGGAAGATTGGCAAGTGTTTTCTCATTCGAGTGCGTGTGTGTTGGCATGTTTTTTTCTCTTGCGCTCGGTTTGGCGGTCGGGTATTCTCCGATTTGAGGAAGTGAGTGTTATATTATTTTTTTTTTTACTTTGTGTGTGAATTATTTTAAAGAGGCAGTTTAGATTACAAAAGATTTCTCTCAAAGTAGCAGAAAGTGATAAGTTTTATCTTGGCGCATGGTTAGACTGAGCAACCGAGTGTCAGCGCCTAAGAGGGACTTACTGTGGCTCAGGGGGCCTGTCCAGTGGGGTGTTCTAGCACTGCCCGGGGTAACACTTTTCAGGAGGATCGGGGGTACTCAAACACTATTCAGGGGGGTGTTCTATCGCTCAAAGGAGGGTGAAGCTCTTTTTTTTTTTAGTGGGGGTGAACTTCTTTTTTTTCTTTGTGTTGGGGCAATGGGGGTGAGTCTGGCTTCGGATAAGGAAATTTCAATACCAGGACATCAGCTGATAACGATTGGTTGATGATGTGAGATGCCTGTAGGGTTTTTTTTAGAAAATTTTTTTTTCTTTCTCTTGAGGGAAGAGGAAATGGGAAATGAAATTCATATGGATGTGTATAAGTTTTCCTTATGCTTTGGAGAATGCTTTTACGCAATATTGGAGGGCATAATTATAATTGGGGATTCAGAGATTGTTTTTTTAATGGAGATTTGATTGGTGTTGAGGAGATTATTTTAAAATGGTGATGACTGGTGTTGTCAAGTGGTGTTGCCATTGGTGGTGTTTGGTGATGCCATTGGAGCTGAGTGGTGATAATTGCTGAGTGGTGTTGTGTCTGATGATACTGGAGAGTGCTGAGTGGTGTCGATTTTGGTGTGGCAATTATGATGAATACTGGGGAATGGCAATATTAATTCCCTTACTTGAGATATTTGCAGGAGAATTATTACAATGGAGAATTATTATTATTATCATTACTTGAGATATTTTTGGGGGATTCTGTTGGAGTCATGGTATTAATAATCTTTGGGAAATGTGCCAATGATTTTATGGGTGATGATACCAATTTTTGGTGATTTTGATGATAGCAATTTTGGTGATACTAGCGAGTATTGATAGTGATGATTCTGATGCTGATATTTACTAATATCTGGTGATACTACTGATACTGGCAAATTCTGATACTGATAATTCTGATATCTGGTGATACTTCTGATATTGGTGTTATTTTTTTTTTATACTAACATGGGTGCTGTAATGATTATCAAGGGTGGTGATTGTTTTTTTTTGTGGATATGGGAGGAACTAATGACTTTTTTTTTTTAATAAGTTCAGCAGACAATTGCTTGACATCTACGTGAGTCACGGGGATAGTTAACAGTGCCGTTGATTTTTCTTTTTTCCTATTTTAGTTGTTAGCCATCGCTGATGCAAGTTTTTTTTTTTATTACGGGTGAGTTTTAATTGATTTTTCCCTCCGAGCAGTTTGTGTGAATATTTTAATATCTCAGTTCGAGACTTGGAGTCATTGTTCGGGAATGTGTTTATAATTTCAGCTGTTTGATGCTGCAGAGAGATTTATGGGAGAATTTTTGCATTTTCGAATGCATATGAAATGGCACTACATTTTTTTTCTCCGGATATTTGTGTTCCAGAAGTTGTGGGTTTCTTCCACAATACCTTTGTTGTATTTGTGACAACTTTGCCAGAGATAGGAAACTTGGTTAAGTTTCTAGTAGCCTATGTCGTAGTGCATATGAAGAAGTCTTTGCTTAGACACTTTGAATTTGGAGTTCTATTATAATGAATTGTGGCACACTGGTGATTTTTTTTTCTAGAATTTCCCAGGCAATTTTATTTGCCAAGTTTATAGTTTTTGACTATAACATTGAGTTATTTTCCTGGAGAATTGGAGATATATTTGGAGATATAATATTTTGGCCATTTTATTTTTTTTATTTTTTTGGAGATATTCCACAGTCTAGGCCTATGGTGGTGAGAAGCTATGTTTAGTTCATTTTTGTTGCAAAGAGGAATCTTTATGAGGAGATATGGGGCATTATTTTCGAGTGTCAGCTAGATGCTTTGAGTGCATTTTTTTTGGAGGTGGAGTTTCATTCTTGATTATCCTGCTTGGAGCGTAATAATCTTTTTTGGAGACTTGTTTATTAACACGTGGTTATTTGTGAGATAGAGGGAATATGGTGTTGTGGGGTTATTAATTAAATGGAGGGAAATGTTTTTATCACTGGAGTGGTGTTATTATTAATATGGTGATATATATATATATATATATATATATATATAGATATATATATATATAATATATATATATATATATATATGTGTGTGTGTGTGTGTGTGTGTGTGTGTGTGTGTGGGTGGCATTAATCTTTGGGGGTGACTTTTTTTTGTGGTTATGATTTTTAGAGTTGAATTTCTGGAGTTTTACAAGCCAAGAGAAGGGTTCTGTGGTTCTTTTTGGTTTCGTGACTAATTGGAGGCGAGTGGCATTACTGCATTGTGGTCTTATGGAGATGTTGCATTTTTTATGTTCACCAGTGAGTGATTTTTGGTGGCATATAATTGCTGAATTGTGAGTTTACTGCAGTTTTTTTATCCCGGATAGGTGATAATTTGGTTATATAATTGAGTAATATCATGAGAGAGTTATGTCTTTGAGACAATTTTTGAGCACCTTAGTCATGTCCTGGAGATAATTTTGTGAAATGTGCTTGCGTAGTGTCAGTAGAGAACCTATTTTTTGAGAATCATCGGTTTCTGCAGTTGGAAGTCTGACTAGACATTCTTATGCTGCAGTTTGAGCACCTGACGTGTTTGCAGGAGGATTTTTGCTGAAAATACTCTTTACCTCTAGTGGTGATTGCTCAGAGTTTTTGCAATATCTGGAGATGTTGACCAAAGCATTTCACGAGAATGCACGTGTAAGGGGTTGCTTTCCAGCGGTGTCCGATAGACGGAAATGTTGAGATGGTGGAATTCCGTAACTATACGTATGGTATTTATGGGGAAAATGCAGGGTTATGTATATCATGCATATATTATGTGCTTTGTGATGGGGAAATTCCACTTATTGTTGTTATCTTTATTTTTCTTTTTTTCCTTTTCCTACGAGAGATGTAATTGGGGTTAAGCTTTAAATAGCACGGGAGATGTGATTTGTCGGGCTTTGTAAATTGTATAATGGGCGTTTGACATTAAGTCTCATTGAAATTGATTATGTGAGCAGTAAACTGAAATTGATTATGTGAGCAGTAAAAGGGTTTTTGCTGTTAGACCTTGGAGAGTTTTTACTGATTTTGTGGGTTACTGAAATGTCAGAACTTGAGAAAACATTTTTCAGTGATAATTTCGGGCCTGGGCTTGTTACGTGTTTGTTATAGGCTCATTACTTTTTTCTCTTTTTTATTTGTGAGAATTTGAGTATGAAATGTGATGACAGAAGTCCGCGGAGTTACTGTGAGTTCTGGAGTGTGTGCGCTGGTGTGTGAATTTGGTGAATTTTTTTTTTTTTGTTATTGGAGAATTAAGTTAGAAAACTGAATATTTTTTCTTTGCGGGGTTGTGATAATGACTTATGATTTAGTGATCCTTGGAGTTCCTTCATGAGTTGAAGTTAGAAATTAGTTCAGTGGTCATGTTGAATGGAATCAATTGGGAGACGTTCAGTTAGTATTTTTGGGAATTTTTGAGGTCATCATTTGATAGAAGTATGTCTGGGGTTAATTTTTTTTTGATTGACCGATGACGTGACTGACATACTCGCACACACCATAATCATCGTTCCCCGACGCTAACAAGATGCCCACCAGCCTTTGCAGAGATGTTGCTGATGTGTGCCTACTTACAACGTGTTTCTACGAATCTACGGGGTTCTACAGCACTTTTGGGTCTATAGGAGCCATTAGATGTCTTCCACTGGGAGACGTTTTGCCCTCCTACAGCGTGTTTCTACGAGTCTGTGCAGTTGCAGACAAAGAGGGATATTCAAGAATCCAAGATGGAGGAAAAGTTTCTACACCCCAATTGTTATTATAGCCCTAGTATGGGGTTTTTGGAGATGAAGCGTGATAGACATTACTTTGTACTGCCAGAGACGTGCAGTTATTGTTATATTTTGTGTTTAATGAGCTGGCCAATGTGTTTATTTATATTATCTATAATATAATATATATAATATATATATGTATATAATATATTATATATATGAGTTGTTTTATGTGAGCTGTGGCTGGGCTGGGGCTAGCCAGGATGGTGGTCGAGCTAATCTGTAAAATGGGAGAATGTACAGACTCATCATTTTTAACTTCCTTAGATACGGAATGGTCCGAGTGACAGCTTAAGAATGCTGATGACTCTTTTTTGGGATGGCGTGACATTAAGCCCTTATGTAAGCAAATCAGTGCCATGAGAGCTTGTCCAAGGTGCCTTTGAAAACTGGCTGCAACCAGTTACCTGGGGCGTGTGCGTTCCGAACTTTTGAGTGAGAGTTTGTGTGTAGGTACGAGGTATTAGCCAGAACAATGGTGACGGTTACCTTCGAGAGAAAGACCCTGGATGGCTCTATAACGTGTTTTTATTTCTGTGAGTGAGATTCTGGACTGCAATGGGTAAGAGTTATTGTGCTTTAGCCAAAAGTGTGCTTGTCTGTATTTTTGATATTTTGTAACGATGTTCTGTTTCATTTAATCTTTTGACTTTGTCTTTACAATTGTGTATGCTCATTAGTGTGTTCTGTCTTTCAACAGGCAGATCTAGTGACGGGGACTGTGTCCTAGTGGAGGGAACTAAGTGTTTGGAGAAGAGATAATTGGTGATGACTAATTTACTGATTAGACTATTAATTACGGGGGTTTGTCTGTGTGATCTGAACTTTGAATAAACGTAATATTTTTGTAGTTCCGACTCTGATTTGATGACCTATTGAAATGGAGAGAGAGTAGAGAGAGAGAGAGAGAGAGAGGAAGGCTATTGCCAGTAGTTGGGTATCCAGGAAAAGAGAGAGAGGGTGGGGGGGGGGGACAAGGCATTGCCAGTGCCTACCATTATGGCTTTTCGCTACCAAAGTGGATAAGGGGGGGGGGTTTTGCCCCCGTTATTATTGATATATTTATATGTGTGTGTGTGTGTATAATATATAGTATATATATATATATATATATATATATATATATATATGATATATAAAACGAATATCACAGGAAAATGATAGGCAGAAATCCAAGGCTTTCTTAGTAAAGACGAGAGCGCTTGGATTTCTGCCTATCATTTTCCTTTGGTATTCACTTATCTAATGAGTCATGTCTATCTACTGTGATTTTGTTTTTAAGCATATATATATATATATATATATATATATATATATATATATATATATATATATATACACACACACATATATATATATATATATATATATATATATATATATATATATATATATATATATATATATATATATATATATAGAGTATACATGTCGTGTATTTCACAGCCATCTTTGTGCCCCGAAGATGTGTTAAATGCACGAAAGTACCTCGCACTCTGTCGTCTCTTCTTAAGCATTTCCTGTGGCTTCAGCTAATGTATTAGAATATGCGCGTGTCCATGTGTGTGTATGTATGTATGTATATAAGTTTGTCTCTACTTTTGGTTTATGTATGTAAAGAATGGTAGTTTGCGAAACAGGTTTTCAGCATTTACGTTATAATAAGTATTTAAACCATCTGAATGAAAAGTAGTTTCCTTCTTTCATTATGTATGAATAGTTAGCAAATACCTACCATACAGGACGTGCGAACGCTTGGCTAAGATCCTCCTTGTTAAGGAGTCTCGTGAGTTCAGAAAAATGTTGAATGAAAGCCTAGGCAAGCCAGCGGAGTTTCGCAATAGCTTGACTTTTATGATACTTCTCTAAATCCTTAAGGGTACCCATGGGACGAAAATAGCCGAAAGTAATTAAGTAAGTAATTAGCAATTAGAGTTTATATACGACTAAGCAAACTGTTGCCCGGATTATGTGAACCGTGTAATGGAAGTAATTAAAACCTTAATAAGACTTCAAAATCCGCCTTAAGTACTTCCGGAATAGATAATCCATGAAGACTAATGGCCCTAATTCTTTCTCAGACTGGTGTTGCTTTCTTCCATTATCACATGATATCTTTCATAGGAAGAGAAGGTAAATGGAGCCGATCTTTTCTCTCTGGTTGAGAAGTGGCCATCTTGCGTGAGCAGGAGTATTTTTAATATATGTGCCT
>NC_087205.1:80563480-80585980 GCF_015104395.2 Macrobrachium nipponense
AAAAACACTTGTATTTTGTATTTTACAGCTCTGATGATAAGACTTAACGTCTCGAAACTTTGGCCAATAAACTTGAGATGCCACGTTGGCTATTTTCCATCCTGTTCTTTCTGTGTATACGTATATAGTATGTATATTTATATTCCTAAACATTCTCGACATTAATATGGCCAACACGGAGTAATTTACAGGCTTGAAGTAATTTTTTGTTTATTTACGAGAGAATGTTTTTCAAGAAATGTTCATTGTTTTTATGGTTAAAGTCTGCTGTTTTATTATTTTTATAGCCGTCTTTTGAATCCTTTCCAAAATAATTAGAAAGCATAATTGTCGCTGTAACCAAGCACTCCTAGAGAAAAATCTAGATAATGACCTAGAAAAATACCTAGGAATCTTCAGTATCAGAAGAATTGAAAGTTATGTATATATTTCTCGAAGATTGACGGCTGCGAGATGGAGGTCTACCGTTAACCCCTCCCCCCCTTTTTTTCCAGCTCTCAGATCTTATACATATATAGCAGCAATGTTTCTTTTCATAAGGCCCATCGTCGGGAAAATGAAATGGGAAATTACCCTTCACTCCCTTTCCCTCATACATAATATTTTGAGGAATTTACATAATGGAATCTCAAGAGGCAGTGAAAGACCTTTAAGCGAATAGGAAAAGACTATTTATCCGCAGTGTATGTAGGGAACCTTTTGCTAACCTTTGCGCATCACCTTATAAAACTCTTTCTATTTACAGGCTCCCGTTAACTCGGTGGGAGGAGAGTCTCTGATGGGAGGTTCGACTCGAAAAGAGGAAAACTTACTCTTCCTAATCGGAGGGAGTTAATCATTCTAACTGAAATATTGTTTTTTTCTTCGTTGGCGTCCATTCAAAATTCTCTAAATTCTGTCATCGTTGATGTGCCCATAATTTGAATTGCCTCTATCCTTACTTGTAAACAGAAATGGGTTCGGAAGCATAAAGATTGAAACACGTTTATAAAAGAACGATAGAGGTTTTTATCAGATCCAGTAAGAGTTAGATCCAGTAAGAAGACGTGAAGGAGGGAAGAGTATGGATAAGGAGAGAATGGATAAGAAACCGTTCGGAATCGATATAGTGTGCATTTCTAGAAAAATAAATTCATATATCCAAATTATATATATATTATATATATATATATATATTATAATATATATATATATATATATATATAGTATATATATATATATATATATATATATATGTATATATGTATATGTATATATATATATATATATATATATATATATATATATATATATATATATATATACACTGTATGTATGTATGTATGTATGTGTGTGTGTGTGTAATACGATCTAAAATAGAGATGATTGAAAAACATTATTCAACAAAGCAATTACCAGACCAATATCCACGTTTATTGAACAATGTTTTGAATCATATATATATATATATATATATATATAATATATATATATATATATATATATATATATATATATATGTATATATATATATATATATATATATATATATATATATATATATATATATATAGACAGAGAGAGAGGAGAAAGAAGAGAGAGAGAGAGAGAGAGAGAGAATTTCATTTGAGTATTGGTGTTACCTAGAAATTAAAGGGAAAATATACGGGAAGCTGGAAAAAAAAGAAAATATACGGGAAGCTGGAAAAAAAAGGAGAATGTGCGTTAACCGTATCCGCCACTGGCCAGCACCTATATTATAAAACATGTCAACAAATGGCTACAGTGGGACATGGAATTTTTCACCAGGTTTATGAATTAATTTTGCGTCGGGAAAAAGTGACAGAAAATTTTTTTTCTTTTTTTATTATTATTATTATTTTGCGCCCTACTGCATGTATACACAGATTTTTTCCTCATTTTAATTTGAGCATTGTTTTTGCTTGAGGCTTATTAGTGCATAAGTACTAGAGGAGTTCTAGTAATGCAAATAAACGAAAGATTTTATCTTTATTCAGCGAGTCAAAATGTTCGCTAATTAATAGGAAACGCTTTAAAGATCAAGAGTCTCATTTTGAAGAAATAATCTTAGCAGCATAACAACACGTCTTTTAACCAACCTTTCAAAGTTTACTTTTAAAGTCAGTTGTAATTAACTTTCACAATTATAGTTTTGTAAACAGTGTTACACTTCAAGTAAATGAGATTACGGGGTATATGATGTTAGTGAGGGTTTTTAATTTGTGGCATCTTAGCGTTATAACGATAATTTCGTCAAGTACGGAGAACCCATAAGAAGGTCCAAGTATTTGTAAGGTCCCGTCCACACGGTCGAGCTTTGGTCGACGAACTTTGTCCAATGTGACGTCAGAAGCGGAGAAACAGCGAGAAAAGTCAGAACTTTGCCGCGGTTTCTCCGCTTCTGACGTCACATCGAACAAAGTTCGTCGAGCAAAGCTCGGCCGTGTGGACGGGGCCTTAAGCCGCTCACCTGTCGAAGTGATTGATGAATATAATGAAAGGGTGAAATCGGTCGCAGGAGGCCTTAAATTGTGCGCTTGCATAATTATTGTTGGAAGTTGTCAAGTAAGAGGTTGCAAATGCTATAAATTTAGGGGCGATTGAATATCAAGATTGAACAGTTGTATTAGCAGGCATTGACGAGAATGGTAACGTGATTCGTAAAAAAAAAAAAAATAAAAAAAAAAAAAAAAAAAAAAAAAAAGTTTCTTCTGTTTTCTGTCCGCTGGTGGCCTAAGCCACGGCCCATAAAACATTTAGCCACGGCCTATTAAATTCACCCACTGTCCAGTGGTGGCGATGTTGTTGATACTTACATCGCTGCCAGAAGTACATTATGGCTAAATTTAAATCTAGATGAAATTAAAACAACTAAGGCTGGAGGGCTGCAATTTGTTATGTTTGATGATTAGAGGGTGCATGATCAACATGCCAATTTGCGACCCTCGAGACTCCGTAGTTTTTAAGATCTGAGGGTGGACAGACAGAGAAATGGTTTCTTTTACAAAAAGATTGAAAAAGGAAGATTGGGTTGTAAAAGTGGAAGGCCTTAGCCCGGACAAAGTAGAGACTGAGATGCTAAAGAAGACGGCTGTATTTTTATAAAGAAGTTCAGTTGATATATTGTGCTATGGGGCATAGCAAATATATATATATATATATATATATATATATATATATATATATATATATAGTATATATATATATATCTATATATCACCCTAGCCATTACCATCGTTATAGGAAAATTTAATTATCATATGTATGCGTGTGTTCGTGTGTAAGTATATATGCATATTTTACATAGACATATACACAAACATATGTATCTTCTTCTTCTTCTTCTTCTTCTTCTTCTTCTTCTTCTTCTTCTTCGTCCGTTTTACTTATTTCTAAATGAGGTCGCTGTTTCTTCTCAGCTTTGTCCACCTTTCTCTATCCAGTACATTCTGACTTCTTAAACCTTTCTCCCACATGTCATTTACTATTTCATCCTTCTATCTAACCTTGGCTTTTCCTTTATCCTTCCGTCCACCTCCATGGTGTAGAGAGAGAGAGAGAGAGAGAGAGAGAGAGAGAGAGAGAGATATTTCCATAGCTTGTCGTAAATGGAAGTAAATTAATTGAAAAATCGAATAACTGTCTTCAATAAAACTGGGTAGCCCCAGGGTACTTCGCTGTGAGATAATCCCCTCGTGGGGAAAAAATAATGAAAGCTAATACTCTAGCGTAAATTACAGTCACGTAAGTAGATCATATGAGATGAGCACTTTTACAGAGGGAAATAAGGGACGGAAACTCCATTGCGTAATTTGTTCGATAGTGTAATCAAGGTCATGAGTCGGCGTTCCAATAAGTAATGCAAATATCGTCCAATCTATATGATAACCAGTTTTCTTTTCATGAGTGTTTGTTTACTCCGCGAAGCTTCGCTGACTGCCTCTGAGGACGTAGTATTGCAGTTCCAATTAAGTTTTAAATGAAAAGCCTTTGAGCTTCCTTTGCGAAGAACACTGCAAATGCTGTCGGATATTAGCATTTATATGGAATTTGTTATATCTTTTGTTCTGGCTAACACAACATTAACCCTTGCTTCTATGTAAATGTTTTGAGATAAAACTAGTATCTGATGGCAGCTCTGTACTGGTCCCAACTAACCCGCTCTTAAAAAATTTCATTGGGTAATAACCAGTTATTACATTATGCTAATGCATTCCAGTGCCAAAAAAGTGAAAACTGAGGGAAAGATACAAGAAACGAATATGAATAACGAAGGTAACTTACACTGTACATAGCATCTGATGCCCACAACAGATTAACTGCCTTACATTTACATTAGTATGAACTATTTTTCTTTGCTCATGCATCTGCTGATTCGAACCCACATTTAGTGGGTTAGGGTGGGATTAACCAAGTGCATTTTGCTAGAGCTTGAATAGACCCTTACTGTCTATCGTAGCATTTTTTCTTTATTTAGTAGGAATTCTTTTAGCCTCTTACGCCAGATATGTATGTACTTGTTACAGCCACAGTGACCTCTTGACCTCTCGATTTCTGTTGCACTATTTTGGATCTCATTAAAACTAAAGCCTTTAAATCAAACTACAAAAAAAAGACGGTAATTTGTTGTATAGACATACTTTGATTATTGCGTTCGGTATATATTTTTCAATCTAGCATTGAAGACTGTTTCATTGCTCATATTAAAGGAAACCATTAATTCCTCTCAGCAATTCTCATAGACATCAGAAAGATCTTGGACAAGCATCAGATCTCATTTCTCAGTTCCGAATCAACCTGTATGATTTTCTTAAGTGCCCTACTATGATAGTTTGTATGGGTCTGTTCGAGCTCTTGCAAAATGTATCTTCAGTGGAGAGATTATATGCATGCATAAGTCAAAATTAATTTATGAATATTTTTCGTGACAGAATAATTAAGGTTAATCTCACTATAACCTACGCACGAGAGTTATGGATCTCTTGATTTCTTCCACCAGCGAAGCAAGGATTGGGATTGGTAGACATGAATAAATATGCTCATTCATACAATTTTTAAACCTGTGTAGACTAAATTTTCTAAGTATAAGATTTTAGTTTTGGCTCTTATGCACACGTGACTTTCTTTATGCTCTCAAATATTTAGCCATGGATACCCATTAAGATCGAATTCACTTGACCGTAGGAATATCATATATCTAGAGGAATATATATATATATATATATATATATATATATATATATATATATATATATATATATATATGTGTGTGTGTGTGTGTGTGTGTTGTGTCCGTGTGTGTGTGTGTGTGTGTGTCGTGTGTGTGTGTGTGTGTGTGTGTGTAAATGTAATAGCCATAATTCCCTCTTAAATTATCAAATTCTTTACTCTTTTTTGATACGTTTGTCGCTACAAAGCCTCGAGATCCAACTTCAAAGAAAATATGAAAGAAACCATGATGTCCGGTACAGGAAACGAACCCGCGATACCATAATTGTTTCCCGCTACCGAACTCATGATTTCTTTCACATTTCTTTGAAGTTGGATCTCGAGACTTTGAAGTGAGAAGCGCATTCAAAAAAGAGCAAATAATTTGAGAAGTTAAGGGGTCATTGTGGCTTTTACATTTAATTATGTATCTAGTAAAAACAGCAATATATATATATAGTATATAATTATACATATCTATATTATAGTTAATATATATATAGATATATATATATATATTAATCATATAATATATATATTCATACAGATACTTATATATTTAAACATAAACGAACTTTAAATATCATACTGGTTATTTTTAGAAAAGTCTTGCAAGACCAAACCAATTTTCCTTCGTAAATTCTTTTCTTTAACCCACCAAATCTTTAGATCCTCTTAGCTCAGACTTAGTGTCTGTACAGAGGTGGTGGTTAATCTCTCGGCGAGTAAACTCGCTTTTTTTTTTATCTTTGGAATATAGACATAAATAAATGCCATTTCCGAAGAAGTTATGAAGATGAACAAAACATTAAAGAGGAATAATAGATTTATATGATAGATTTTAGCTGTTATTAGTTTGGTTAGTTTTATTTTTACCTATTGTAGGGAGAAAAAAAATTAGCCTATGTAAAGTATTGTTTGAGCCATTCAAATAAGAAAAAGTAAGCGAAAATGCAATGGTCACTTTAAACATAGCTTAAATGTCCTTGGCTGCATTCTGATGTTGTACGTAATAACTGAGATAAAACAAGGCGTGATCCGACCTCCAGCTTACTCTGGACGCTTGCAAGAGTTTCCCCTGACGTATAAGATTCAAACATTATATTCCTAACTTAACGTGAAGTGGTCTTCGTAATTGGTATATATAATAGTACTACTCATACAAACAACAAGGATCAAATGAAAAGAACACAAATTAAACACGCTCATATAGTCTCAGTTATAAGTGGGAACAAAAATGTAACAGAAATATAGACTAAATTCAGTACATCAAGAAAATTAAAACCTTGCTAAACTCTACGGCCAAATATACCATTGTTTCACTAACGTCAATTTTAAAAATACGCTATATTTAGTTAGAAATAATTGTTTTGTACTGTTTAACATGCACATTATTTATTTTTTACTTTTTCATTTTAATAAATATATCATACATATCTTATCCTAAAATTCCTGTATCTTTAACTCAATGCAAAACACCTTTTTCAGATATTTTTAGGCTTTCCTACCCCACCAACAAGAACAACAACAAAAAAGTAGTTTGCAGGCTTTCTCCCCGAGCAAGCAACAAATGCTGTTGGATAAAAGAATGTATCTCGTATTAAACTGAACACAGTCATCTAAATTTATTATAATAAATTAGTACGTGACATTAATCATGTTCTTTTTTAAAAGTAATGATGGCCAAATTCCCAATAAATAAATAAATACGTTGTTTTACAATAATATGAGCACGTAGTAAATTTCTCTAGGAAATTTTATCCTGCAATCTGATAAGTTATATTTGAAAATTCTGATGATAAAGATAACCAGAGAGAATATGTTGATCAGATTTGCAAATAAATGACGAATAAAACTGTCCATATGAAAAATTGAAACTGTCATGCTAAGTGAATTTTAAAGTTTAGAAAAGGAAATCGCTCCTGAATCATCACCCGCAAAAGTTGTCATTGTAACTTTTTTTTAGTTATGATTTTTCCCTGCTTACAACAGGAAACGCATTATTACTTATTTTTTCCGTCTCTTTGTTATGATTTCGTACAGAAAAATACATTCTCCCGACCAGACGAACGTACCAAAGACAAGCGAGAAATATACCAGGAGCTAACTTACAGCCCAAATTTGGTCTGTTTAGTTACCAGGGGATTTCTGCTGAATACCGATGCTTTTTTGGGTACCACAGAAGCTGCATAATTTGGGTGTTGGTAGTAACCAGCCTGTATGCCTTGGATTTGTAATCACACACACACACACAACACACACACACACACACATATATATATATATATATATATATATATATATATATATATATATATATATATCATATATATGTGTGTATATATATATATATATATATATATATATATATATATATATATATATATATATATATACACTCTCATATATATATGAGAGTGAAGTTGGCAGTAGGATAAAAGTTGCATGGGGGAAGTGGAGAGAGGTAGCTGGAGTGGTATGTGATAAGAAAATGCCTATCAACTCAAGATATATAACAGTGATAAGACCAGTGTTGATGTATGAAGCAGAAACATGGGCTCTACGAAGCAAAGAAGAAGTAAAGCTTGAGAGAACAGAGATGAGAATGTTGAGGTGGATTATGGGAATATCGCTGCTTGAGAGACTGGGAAATGATGAAGTACAAAGAAGTGCAGGCTTTGTAAAGATTACAGAGGTGATAAGAGAGTTACGATTGAGATGGCAGGGGCATGTGTTGAGGATGGATGACAAGGAGGGAGTGAAGAGGGCTTGGGAGGAACCTGTTACAAGAAGAAGATCAAGAGGGAGACAGAGGATTAGATGGCGAGATAAAGTGAAGGAAGTTTTAGAAAAAAGAGGTTTGGTGGAGGATGAAAATATATAAATTCCGAGGTAGAGCGAATTAGATATTAAAGGACAGTTGTAGCTCGAATAATTTATATGAATCACGGTGATGTGATAATTATTCATTATATCGCTACGTTTGTGCTAACATGGTAGACGGGGTTGGATATCGATTCTAATTACGAATAACCAGTTCGACGATGATTTGTAAGGTCAGAATCGGTACAAACATATAACCTCACTTATTAGCTGAATCGCTAATGTCACTTTCGTCCTGATTTCGTCCCTGTCCACTGGACGGTGGTTCGATCCCATAAGGGAACGAAATTATTATCAACTAAAAAATTCCCCTTTGGTTTACATATATGAATAGATATAAATTCCGAGGTAGAGCAAATTAGATTTAAAGGACATTTGTAGCTCGAATAATATGAAAACTATTAGAGGGAAAAAATTGGAAATAAAGCACTTCTTACATACCTTAGATGAGTGTAAAAGGTCAAAAGGAAGGGTCAAGGTTGCCAGGAAACTCAGCTGATTAATTTACAGTATACATTTATTTACAAGAGGCCATGAATGGCCTGGGATAAAGTAGAAGCAGATTTACTTCAATGCTGGTTTCCAAAATTACTCATAGTTATCTTGCATTAAGGAAGCTCTTGCGAGTGCGGAGACATGGACACGTGACTCAGCACAGATCTGGAAAAGTTCCCAGACTAGACACAGAATAAAATAAAGACTTCTTGCACAAATTTAGTTTCTTATTTTTATCTAACACACTGGAGGGAGGTACTCTAGTGTTTAAATGAAATATTCAATGAAGAATTGGTTTGTCTGGGACAATCACAAAAGGAGGCATGCGGCCACGAGACAAGGAAAGGGAACAAAGGTATGTTCATTTGAGAATTAGGAGTTCGAACTGGAAAATGTGGAATGGTTTACTTGAATCAGAGGAAAAGAACTGGCAATATGACTGTATCTCAAGACGTACCTGGATGCCTTATGTAAGTGGACCTTTGTAGAAAATGGTGTCAGCTTTGTCCGAGGTCTGGGGCGCTAGTTAGCCCCTTTTGTAGTCCTTATGGGAAGGCTGGCTTGGACATCTGTCCTAGGTCACGGACTGGATTGGACTGAGACCGTCGTTGGGCACGAAGCTTGGGTGTTGGGGTCAGCTTATCCCCCCTTTCTGGCCGGCCATCCTGGGAACAGAGCATATCGCCAGCAAGAGGTTCACAGGATAAAAGATCTTAGGAGTAAGCCTAAGAAGTACCTAGCTAGCTACACATTTCCTTTTGGGATACATCCCTAAGGCTTACAGGAGTCTTTATTCCCCCCCCCCCCCCCCCCCCCAAGCTACTATGGAAATTCCGATCTATTGTCATGCCTCGTGTTTCCATCCCACAGTCAGCTGATTTGGAGAAAAATGGCTACTCTTCTAGAAATGGAATAAATGAAATAATTGCTGGGTAGACAAGGGGGCCAATAAACGTAATAGCCCCCCCTATTAAGAAGGCATTCACTCCCTTTCGGGTGTGAAGGCCTCGGCTAAATAAGTTGATTACCTCGACTATCCAGTTCTCCTACTCTAACTGTGGTTTCAGAGCAGCGATACGGCTAACTACAATGGCCTACCTAACTTATAGGTGGAGATGCTAAGTGTACTAACTTACGGAATTAATATAGTCTAGCCTAACAGAGCACTACTGGTTGTCTGTGACGACAGTCTACTCTACCCCTATGTAAGGTTACTTTGAAAATTCTACTTGCTCCTATCCTAATGCCTTGATACTAAATTATTAGCCCAACCTACTCATTACAATTAATAAGAGACGCAATCATTCCAGAGTGTGGTACACACAGCAGAGGTTTATTGACTTGAATTGTTAAAATACATAAGATGAGGTAATGATGCGTGAGGATGATGAGTGATTAGTAGTGTACCAGGATGGAAATATAATGAGGTAATTATGACATTTACGTGAGAGTTAGTGACACAAGTTCTAGGGGTTAGAGAGTTAGTCTACTGGCAGAGATCAGGCTGGCATCATTCTCTGGGTAGGTGCCAGGATCACTCTGCTAAATAAGATGACACTGTACGTAGGGCACAGGGGCCAAGGAGAGCATGTAACTCTTTGGTTAGTGTGTTAATTTGTTACGTCCCTTCTTCTTCTTCTTATTCTTCTAGGGCCTGGCTACACCAGTCCGAGGAGTAGATGGAGGCACCGACTCTGGGGTAAGGCCAGAAACGCCGTCAGGAGCAGAGGCAGTGGTAGCTCTAGGGACCAGAGTCGACCACCCTACTTCGGTATCTGCAGCAGCCATTGTAGAGGTGGAACCTACTGCAGGGGAGGCCCTCACTTCAGCTGCTGCGACAGCCGTCATAAGGGTAAGACTCCAGGCTGACCAATGTTCCTGGTTGTCCAGAGGAGGTGTAAAGGTGAGGTCTGCTGGAGGTTTATCCTCGGCTGACAGAGGTGATGTCGAAGAAGACTTATGGACTGGATCTGGGCAATAGGCTGTGTTGAGCTCCATGCCTTTTGGAGGACCTCCTGTAGGAGTACCCTTGATAAGGTTAGTTCCAGGCGCCGGCACTAGCTCGGGGCCAGGCGCAGAGGTCAAGGTTTGTGGTGGCTCTATGTCCAGGCTGGATGGAGCTTGGCACTGCTCAGTGCTGCCAAGTGGCACTGGTAGAGAGTTGATGTCAGGTATACCTGGGACGGGTACCGGAGGTGCAAAACCTCTCAGTGTGCCCGTGGTGACGGGAGACAGAGGCTCCTGTCTCTTGGGGAAGGCTAAGCCTTTTGGAGAATGGACAGTGTCTGCTGCTGGTAGCTTGCTAGGGCACCTAGGCCAATTCGTGGAGTGCCCTATTATATTGCAGGTTTTGCAACAACACTGTGAATGATCAATCTCCCTCCTTGGTGACAGGGAGACTGTTGGTGGCCGTACTTCCCGGAGGAAGTAGGTCTGGGATGACTCCTTGCTTTGGAGTGATTTGTCATGGGGTTAGGACCCCTAGGTTTTTGGAAATGAGAGGGAAACTTCAAGTCTTCCCCAAGGCTAGGAGGAGGTCATACTCTGGAAAGGTAAGGTCTGGTGACCCTCAATTGGACTGTTGGAAGGATTAGTTTAATATAATTGATGCCTTCAATCTTGATCAGTTGACGTCTATCGACGTTAGCCCGTGGGGGATTCAATCTTCCCTTATCAGGGAGATTTGAGCGGCAGAGTCATCAAAGGCTCTGACTTGGCTTGGCGGATAATGACTTTGGAGGGGTGCGATGGTTATAGGGCCCTTAGCCGGGGGTCCTAGTGAAGATGAATTGGTAACTGCCATTGCGATGGCGGGAATATTGCAATTTGCGCACCCTCTGTAGTTGGCAGACATGTGACCCTTGCGGCCACAGTCTAGGCAGAACTGGTTCCAGAACTTCTTCGGTGGCACTAGGTGATAAGGCCGAGATGGCATCGCAGGTTGCGAATCTGTGGGGTCACTAAGGCTTGCAGTGTGCTCTGGTACTGGTGAAGAGTCTTCTCTGGAATTGATCAGATTTGGGGAGGTTAAGGAATCCTCCTTTGAATTTCCCTCCGGAACAAGTCCGGGGTTAACTGGTTGGCTCAGTTCCGAAATGGAGGAGGCAGCTGGTGAAATGGTAAGAGGCTGGTAGGATGCGGCAGGACTGTGAGGCACAGTAGGTGTACAGCTGGAAGCTTGCCGAGTGGCTTGAGCTAAAATGCTCTCCTATTGGGCCTTCTTCCACTTGATTTCTTCATCTATGAGAGCGAGCTCATGCTTTCTCTCTTCTTCACTTGCCTTCCTTTCTGCTTCTTTCTCTTTTCTCTCTGCTTCTCTGGCTTTTCTCTGGTTTTCTCTTTCTTCGTCTTCGTGCTGGCGGGCAGCATCCTGCTGTGCCTTCACCCACTGGCCAAGTGCTGGTCCAGTGTAACTGGCCTCCTTGCCCAGAGTGATGAGAGTTCGGAGACTCTCGAGCTCTATGGCAAAGATGTCGTGGGAAACAGGGGAAGACATTTCCTTTTAGGCTGCAGTAGAGGCTCGGATAAATTTGAAAATGATGGCCAGGAATAGCAATGGATGGATGGGAGTGCCTACTTGGTAGCGTGGCACTCACTTAGAAATGGGTTCTGCAAATGAGGTAATGAAAGAATGTCCGAAAAGAATGGGTGCTCTGTGGCACTTTGTGAATCGCACCTTCTGATGAGGTGGAAAAATCTAATGGAGTGTGCTGTGTAAGTCACACTTAAGGGCGTTCCTAACTGGGGGATACGCAATGGAATGGGCAACTTAAAGGTCCAATATAGGTGCATGGCACTTATGGAGGCGTTCCTTGGCAGCACTATTAGAGTGCTGATGTAGCGGCACTTATAGAGGTGTTCCTTGGTTGGGTGATCCAGGATAGCGGATGCACCAATGAAATGGATGTACCATAAAACGGCTACGCAGGTAAATAACTACCTGTACGTCTGAGGAGGTGCAGCGGCACTTGAGGAGGCGTTCCCTTTGACAGCACTTAGGGCTGGTATTGCGGCACTTCAGGAGGCGTTTCTTTGTTGAGTGTTCCGAAGGAGTACTGATCCTTGTACTTGGAAACACTAATGAAATAGGCATTCCATAATGGAGGATATGTCCTGTACATTTGCACGGCACTTATGGGAGACATTCCTTGGACAGCACTAGTAGTGCTGGTATTGTGGCACTTCAGGAGGCATTCCTTTGGTGAGTGATCTGGAAGGATAGGAATCCTTATGCACGGAAACACTAGTGAAATGGGCGTTCCGTAATGATGGCTATGCAGGTAAAGAGCTACCTGTACGTCTGACACAGGGGCAGTGGCACTTATGGAGGCATTCCTTGGGCAGCACTAGTAGAGTGCTGGAAATGGGCGTTCCGTATTGGCGGACACGCGGGTAAAACGGCTACCTGTATGGCCTGTACAGGTGCAATGGCAATTATGGAGGCGTTCCTTGGACAGCACTAGTAGTGCTGGTATTGCGGCACTTCAGGAGGCATTCCTTTGTTGCACTGGTAGTGTGCTGGTGTGTCCCATCGGACGACACTAATGTAGTAAACTCAAATATACTGAAATGAAATGGCACTCTGTTCGTGGCAGAGGGTAATGGTGGAGTAGGGAAAGTAAAAGGGGGGAGTACTTCAGCAGCCAGTCGATGGACAGAGCTGTAAAATGGTAAGGCCTGTGGTGCACTGGTGGTGGCCAGTCCTAGACTGGTAGGGGGCTTCCTTGTATGGAAGTAATGCGGTTGGGTTGCACACTGTGCAGTTTGTGCTTGCGGTATACACAAGTCTTTTGTAATAAGAATGGAAAAGACCACTCGGGAAACGACAGGTAGTGGTAATTTGGAAATGCTCAGTCATTGGCTGAAGTACTTGGTAGTGAAATAAATGCTAGCAAGACTGCAATGGACATGGGCGTGTATCACACTCAGTGTAAATTAAAGACACAAGAGACTAAAATAATGTTAATGCTGCGTGCGTAAGTAATAAATGTAGTACTCTTGGCTGTTTGGATAATAGCCTCTCTCTCTCTCTCTCTCTCTCTCTCTCCTCTCTCTCTCTCAGAGCGTAAAATGATATATTACAAACTCCCTTGTATGTATTTGAACTAATAATGTTAGTTTGATATGACGCAACTTGCGTTGAATGATTTCCCTACGCTAAAGTTTTGGTGAAAGAATTGTGTTTGAATAAGTTTTATGAAAATAGAATGTGCTAGCAATGAACGATTTTTACGTTATTTGGTAGCGGCTTGCGCTTGAATATGAGTAATTTACAACGCGTTTACATTAACAATTCTTCTAATGTACTTTACTTTTAAGATTTGCGTTAACTTTACTTAAGTTTACTAGGTCCCTGTGACAAGTGAAATGGCGGTAAGGATGTTGAAAAAAATGTTAGCAAAACATTTGTAAATGGAAAGGTTACGTTAAATATGAAGTTAAATGAAACTTTCGCTCAGCAAGCGAGGGAGCGATGCTAAGTGAAACATGAGGTGAGGCGAGCAGTGGTGGTTTTGAAATCAGCTGATGGCTGTAAACGGAGTGCGATTTACACAACGAAATTTCAATTTCTTATTCAATGCGAATAAACATTAATTTTTCTGGCAGAATGATAGACACTAGTATGGAGATTGATATGCGTTACGTTAAAACATCTAGATTTACGTTATTCGGCTTAAATCGTTGAGGTAAAGCTTTAAGGGGTAAATATGGCTTCCCTCGTACAAGAGTTGGCTGGCAGGGCCTAGCCGTGCATGCGCTCTGACACTCTAAGCAAGCGTGCTGCGGTAACCAGCACGGGAAATATAAACTAAGTTGAAACGAATTCCCCTAACATATCACAGACAAAAGAATTGTACACTTCTTTTGCCATAACTATTAGTAGAACACTACTAACTAGTAGGCTTGCTAATGCATGCAATAACCCTGGCAAAGCACATCCTAGTTTTAGCTAGTACTTCCTGGCATCTATCTACCACACGTGTTCGTGCAAGCTACGATACGGTATGATACAGGTTAACAGAGAATTCGCTTGGCGCTCCGCCATGACACAATAATCTCTCTAACTTAACTTAGAGAAAACCCACTTACTTGAAACACTTCTAAAATAATTCCTTAATATAACTTAAGCTAACAGTGGTTATAAGGAAAATCATATTAAAATGAATTATATGCCTTACCGTGAGTCTGTGTGTCTCCCGCGCAAGTATGCTTTCCTTCGATTTACGCTTTGTAAAATAATTTACAATTTTACGTTTTACAGGGGATAACGTGATTTACAAGCTTTTAAGCAGCCCCGGGTTCGATCCTGGCTGAAAGGTCAGCCACTCTTACATATTGGTGGCCTTGAGATCCCAAATACGTAAATGAAAACTATTAGAGGGAAAAAATTGGAAATAGAGTGCTTCTGACTTACCTTAGATCATTGTAAAAGGTCAAGAGGAAGGGTCAAGGTCACCAGGAAACTCAGCTGATTAATTTACAGTATACATTTATTTACAAGAGGCCATGAATGGTCTGGGATAAACTAGAAGCAACTTGTGGGCACGTGGACCAATCCCATCTCTCACAATAGGGGAAAGCTGGCCAAAATCAGATTTACTTCAATGCTGGTTTCCAAAATTACTCATAGTTATCTTGAGTTAAGGAAGCACTTGCGAGCGTGGAGACATGGACACGTGACTCAGCAAAGATCAGGAAAAGTTCCCAGATTAGACGCAAAATAAAATAAAGACTTCTTGCACAAATTTACAGTTTCTCACTTTTATCTAACACACTGGGGGAGGAACTCTAGTGTTTAATTGAAATATTCAATGAAGACTTGGTTTGTCTGGGACGATCACAAAAGGGGGCATGCGGCCACGAGACAAGGAAAAGGAACAAAGGTATGTTCATTTGAGAATTAGGAGTTCGAACTGGAAAATGTGGAATGGTTTACTTGAATCGGAGGAAAAGAACTGACAATATGACTGTATCTCAAGACGTACCTGGATGCCTTATGTAAGTAGACCTTTGTAGAAAATGGCGTCGGCTCTGTCTGAGGTCTTGGGTGCTAGTTAGCCCCTTTTGTAGGCCTTATGGGAAGGCTGGCTTGGACATCTGTCCTAGGTCACGGACTGGAGTGGACTGAGACCGTCGTTGGGCACGAAGCTTGGGTGTTGGGGTCAGCTTATCCCCACTTTCTGGCCGGCCATCCTGGGAACAGAACAGGATAAAAGATCTTAGGAGTAAGCCTAAGAATTACCTAGGGAGCTACACACTTCCTTTTGGGATACGTCCCTAAGGTTTACAGGAGTCTTTATTCCCCCCCCCCCCCCCCCCCCCCCCCCCCCCCCCCCCCACCTCCCCCCCCCCCCCCCCCCCCCCCCCCCCCCTTCCCCCCCCCCCCCCCCCCCCCCCGCTATACGGAAATTCCGATCTATCGGCCTACCTCGAGTTTCCCTCCCACAGTCAGCTGATTAGGATAAGAATGGCTACTCTTCTAGAAATGGAATAAATTAAATAATTGCTGGTAGATGAGGGGGAGCAATAGAATAATAATGTATAATATATATTATATAAAGATATATATATATATATATATATATATATATGTGTGTGGTGTGTGTGTGTGTGTGTGTGTGTGTGTGTGTTCCATATTCTTGTCATTTTATGGTCTTCTTAGTTCAGTCCACTTTTGGCCTCGGTGTTAGTAATTTTAGTGAGGTTGATTCTACTCATGTACTTGATTAATTCACAGTGATTGCAGTTCGTATTTTCAACCGTTTTATGTGCCCTATTATAAACTTGAGGGAGAATTTACGTATATGTGTAATATTAATGCTTTAAATGACCTAGCTGAGAATATTATGGAATGAGATAGGATTAGTAATACTTAGAGATAATTCCCTCTTATATTTACTAAAAATTAAAGTGCAGTGGTTTATTAATTTCAAGAATTAACGTAAATGTCTGTACTGTAAAAAAATGTAAAGAAACGAATTGAACATAAATTGAGGGCGAGGAGAAGCCAAATAATACAGAACGGAAATAGATAGAAGAAAAGAAGAGTTTCTATCGCTCGTAAGTATGCAAATTCAGGGTCATGTTTGAAGCGTTCAAAAGTTCCGTCGCGCCAACTAGATTAGTGGATTCGAATTACGTTTCATTTACAAATTAATTGGAAAGGCTCCGGAAAGAGAGTTTTGTATCAACCTGCTCTAAATGCATAGCAGCTCCCTGCAACGACAACACTGCGACGACATGTTGATACAGGGGCACACAACGTTTCCTAAAATAGTCTTTTTTTCGTAATCTTGTCCTAGTATGCTCTCTCTCTCTCTCTCTCTCTCTCTCTCTCTCTCTCTCTCTCTGGAGCAAAAGCCTTACTTGACTAGAGATCGAGTGATTAATCTTGTCTCCGTTTGTTATGCCTTCATCTATCTTTCTCCCTTGTACATAATACTCTGTAAGAATATTTTTTGCCCCGGTTCTCGTTATTCTTCTTCCGTGCTGGAGCAAGAGTGTTTAATCCTATAGTTCCCTGTATATGAATTTGTGGACTTTGTGTTGTAAGAGGATCGCTGTGTTTCAAGCATATCCTCTTAGTCGTGACCGTTACAAAAGTTTCCTGTCTGACAAAAGCCTGAGTTTGATTCCAATGTATGGGTATTTAGTGGCGCTAGACTAAAATAATGCTCTCACTTGTTAGATATACTTGTTGGTAATTCTAATGGTGGTCAATGTTCAGAAATTTTCTTCCATAAACTATTCACTGTCACATATGTTTATAGTATGTATGTAGTATGTATGATATATATATATATGTATATATATATATATATATATATATATATATATATATATATATATATATATATATATATATATATATATATATATAAAAATCACCAATAAATGGTGCCATTTTAATAGGTTGTGGTTCCAGAGAAAGCAAGGTTGCCTTCACTTTGTTTGTCGGGTGTACCCGTTTGAGGGCTCCATAAGCTTGTGGGTGATATACTGAAGATAAAATATTGGGGATGGTGAACTTCTTTAAAATTTGCTTAAACAAATCAGTAGTCAGGTTGGTCCCCTGGTCAGACTGTAGCTCCTTAGGAAAACTAAATATGGTGAATATTTTAAGGAGATTAGCAATAATGGTTTTGGAAGATATGTTTTTAATACGTATGGCTAAAGGAAATCTAGTGGTTGGACACAAGACAGTAAGATTCACGAGTTTTGTTTTGAGTTTTGGGAACCAGACCAACACAATCTACAGTTACTTTCTTAAAGGGAAAAGTAGGTATCGTGATGAGAACAAGTTAGGTTTACCTGTTACCTGACAAGGATGGCAAGATTCTATGCGATGTTTTACTTCAGCTTTCATACCAGGCGAGTAGTAATCTTCCAATAAATCCTTATATGCTTTGAAAATGCCTAGATGAGACTGTTGATTGAGTAAGAATCAGTAAAGCTGTACAAATATTAGAAGAAACTGCAAACTGATAACTTTTATGTCAGGAATTTTTTCTGTAACGTTTCATAAGGATGCTATTATCAAGACGAAAGTATAGTCACTTATTTCCATGAACATTGTCTTTTCTACTTTGAGTCAAAAATTCAATTTTCCCAAACTATTCGTTTGGACTTTCATTAGGAGGGGAAAGCCTTTACATGAGATGCTTTGCGTTTGGGGCTAGGAAAGACTTTAATATGATGTCCCTCTATCTTACAAAAAGCATAAACTGGAATGGTAGATGAAGGGGAGGAGGCCTGTGGTTTATGTTTTTGAAATTGGTAATCATCAGCTTATTAATAAGGCAGTCTTTTTTTCCGTCTTCGGTTGAAGTAACCTTATGATTAGCACTCGTTCAAGGGTGAAGAGACCCCAAGGAAAGAGCTACTGCTTCTGTTATGTTACCTCTATGTACCAGGAAGACTAAAATCTTTTCCAAAAGATCAGCTTTCACAACAGCTGGATATCCTTGCCCTTTCAACTATTTGACGAAGCTTGTTCTTCTTAGGTTCCTATAGTGTATTAAGGTGTTCTTTGGTTGCACCTAAAAATTAACCAGATCAAAAGGCATCTTTCAGTACTGATAAGAAACACATGTAAAATAAAATATACTAGATAACTGGAAACATTGATTATTACAATAAACTAACAAGCTAATCAAAACACAGGACAACCAGTTGCATGTTGAAAATGCACACGTAAGATTACTTAAAACGCAATACCGTCATATACAAGCTCAATTCAAACAAAAAATTCCAAAAATTAGTGTCAATTTTTTTTAAATGATGCAAAGGCACTCATAAAACGTTGAAATAAAATGCGACACTGTACAAAAAAATATTTCTGACAATTATTCGTTTTAAATGAACGAGCAGTTCCAATTAGTGATTTTTCGAAAGTTCATACCAATCAGAAAACTTAGTTCACCAATGGTACACACCCATGGACAATCTGCAATGAAACATTAAAAATTCTAAATTGGAAGTAAATACGTAGTATCAACTGTTACTTGGTACAGGAATAAACCTTTCATTGTCCATTGAGGTAGAACTGGAAGTTCCTGACGTAAATTCTGAGAATGAAAAAAGAAAAAAAAATGCGGTTCGTACTTTGAGCAAGAGGAGCAGCGGTTCCTTTGGAAGGAATATTTTGATCCCTCAAGGCGAGGTTTTGAATGCATCGAAGCACCTCGGGGAAGTTGAGACGACTATGGAAGTGATATTGAAACAAATATATATATATATTATATATATATATAGATACTATTATATATATCATATATATAGATATATATATATATATGCATTACAGATACATATATATTATATTATATTATATTTTTTATAGTATATATATATATATATATATAATATCCTATATATATATATATTAGATATATATATATATATATATAATATATACACACACATACATACATATAATATATATATATATATATATATATATATATATATATATATATATATATATATATATATGTGTGTGAATGCAGGCAGAGAAGATAACGAAGTAAATTTTGAGCAGCTTAAAGACTAATTTCTCTAGATGAGCCATCATTCATCTCAGGCCACAACATCGGGTTTAAGAAACGCCAGGTGTTGCTTTAATCGCTAAGTTCGAGGAGGAACTCTGGAAGCCTGAAGAAAACAAATTATCCTAACATAACCTCACGTCTCAGCAGTTGCTCTCAGGTCCGATTAATGTTTACGATGCGTTCCTGGTTGTCAGCTAAGTGAGGAACGCGTGCTTGTAAGTTTATATATTTACTTATTTATTTTCTGTAGGTTTTTTTTTTTTTTTTAGAATTTTTTTCGCAGAACTCTTATTTTTTTAAACGAAGCCCTCCACATTGCTGAGTAAAGGAATATTTAAATTACCTAATATTCCTTAGGACTTTTTGTTATGGTGATATGCACTATCAACTATTTTTACGGCTTATATCAGTCATAATTGATGTAACAGTTGAGTGTGATAATTATTTGTTTATCTTGTTCATTACTGCTGATGGTTTTATTGCGTTACCATTTTGGTCCTATGTTTTAAAACTATATGAATAATTTCTCTTATGTCGATGTAATTTGTGGTATGATTAAAGCAGGTTAAGTTAATTGCAATTTCTAAATGTTGAAGCATCGTTTGAAGTGTTTTAATTTCCTATTGCTAGTGATTACCCCTCGAAGTATTTTAGAATTCTTATTCCAGTGTTTTTGATAACCGAATGAAACTTATGTCTTATGTTATAAGGGTTTTGCTTATCATTTTTGTACTGTTCTGTTATACTGCTGTTCCAGTGAAAGCTCATAATCATCAAGAGTGCTTCCTATGTCGTTTTCTAACCATCACCGTTGCTTAGAGTAACTGACCTCTACAATTCATTATGAGGCGATTATAGTAATAGGTGATTGACTATATACGTTCTCGTTATCTCAAAATTTATATACATTCAAGTACTTCTTTCGTAGGCAGTACGTATTCACCGGTGTTTATCACGGTCTATTGTATTAGGACCATTCTTAATAGATTTTTTTCGTAATTCTGTATATTATTCTTCTTATTTTACGTATTTCATTTATTTTTCTTTTGTTATTTAACGCATTTCATTTATTTATTGTTTGCTGTTTTACGCATTTAATTTATTTATTGTTTGTTATGTTACGCATTTCATTTAATTTTTTTTTTGTTTCACTATATTATTACTTGATGTTGTACCGCTATATGTTCCCTCTTCTTTATCCTCAAGATCTCGGTATCATAAAGGCTGCTTCATTTGGTTATTTGTATGCACTCTTCATTCCCATTGTCCTGTATCTATTAGAGATTTTAAATATCTTTTCATAATGGGCACTCGTTAAAACTGTATATTAGACCTTATTTTTCAAGTCACGTATCTGGCTAATGTCACCAACAAGAAGCTTAAATCATACGCAGTAAGGCGATAAAAACTAATTTATAAAAAGGCAAAATGTAATGGTAGAAACAAACACACTCCTCCTTTTCCACATGAGAGTACAGAAGTCGACACCAGAAACATCGACAGTGTGTGTGTGTGTGTGTGTGTGTGTGTGAGAGAGAGAGAGAGAGAGAGAGAGAGAGAGAGAGAGAGAGAGAGAGAGAGGTGGTGAGCCAGGGGGTGGAATAAGAAAAGCAGTACCCATTACCAAGCCCCTTTCCTTGCCCATTCTTTCTTGCCCATTTGAATAGCTAAACACTCAAAGAGAAATTATGGAAATGCGGGATTCAATATGATCCCGAGGCTTCAAAGTTAGCCCAAGAATTACCATAAACTAAGACTGATTACTTTGGCAATATCTTGCGCGCATTGCTTTTAGTTTTTCGTTCAGAGGTTCGAGATGTCTCCATAAAACTCGCTTGATTGTCGTCCTTTCCAGAAAAGATGAAGAAGAATACAAAGAAAAGAAAATAAAAAACAAAGCCAAATAAAATGGCGATCCACCATTCCCACTCGTTTATCATGGGGAAATAAGTGTTGTTGGTAGGACACCTTAGCTCTCATTTTCTGCTTTCTCTCTCACTATTTTCACTGTTGTCTTCCCATGAACGACTTGCAAAGAAATGACTATTGAAGTGTATGCAGGGTGCCTCAGTGAATTTTAAAATGCAAAATAATCTCTTTTTTGGGGTCTGTGTTGCGCTGGGTCGCGTGATCTTATCGATTATCGTTCTGAAAGAGGAACAATGAGAGAGAGAGAGAGAGAGAGAGAGAGAGAGAGAGAGAGAGAGAGAGAGAGAGGAAGCAATTGCTTATTCCATCCCCGTGATATTGCGGTGGCAATTTGAAAAAAATTTTTTGGACGATTGGGAAAGCTTGCTTTTAGTTAATAAGCAGAGAGAGGACAACCCTGTTAACAGTTAGGATGGTATAATTGATATGGGATTTTTATTTATTTATTTATTTATGTTTTTAGTTTCTGGGGAATCGATGTCGGGTTAAATACTTATTCACATACCTTATCCAGAACATTTATTTTAATTTAACGTTTCGCTACATTTACGTGTAACATTTTCAAAACTGAAAAAAGAGAAACAAGTAACAAAGGCTGAAAATTAAACTTCAGAGATATGCATAAATTCACAAAAAATATTAATGTAACCTTAATTAATCGTTATTTGTATATGCTGTAAATAGTTTCACATACTTATACATATTTTGTGCATTATTTTACGAATTCTTACAAAACATTTTTAATGTATTTTAGGAGGTTATGAATATCTCTGAATTGAAACTTGATACCTTTATGACTTCTTTCTCCATTTTCCGTTTTGAAAGTGCTTCACGTCAATGTAGCGAAACGTGAAATAAAATTAAATGCGCTGTATATATTGTGTTAAGTATTTAACTGGTGCGATTCCCAAGGGAAACCTGTACCAATCCATTA
>NC_087205.1:80588480-80603480 GCF_015104395.2 Macrobrachium nipponense
CACAGAACGGTTAACGGATTAACATCCAAATCTACCTATTGGTAATCCTCTTTATTCTGCCTTTCATAAGAAAATAATCCTCGGCTGATATTCTTGTTCTTATCCCGAATAAACTGAATCATAACGGATCCCAAAAAGTTCCTGGAAATAGTATCATTATTTCGTAATATTGCATTGCTTTGCGTCCAATTCAGTCTGACCTGTTCTTACTGAATATTTGTAGTGTTAAACACTTTGGTTTAAAGCTAAGGACTATATTTCGTTGGACTCAGTTACACCCTTATCTTATCAAGCATTCATTGCTTGATAAGGGTGGAAGTCAGTCCACCGAAAAATGGTCCTTAGCTATAAACCAATGTGTTTTAAATGGCCTTTTATACTTGACACACACACATACACATATATATATTCACTGTCATTTTTCAGTCATAAAAATACAGATGGAATTACATGTATTCCCTTTAAAATTTCCTTGATTAGGGTTATGCATAAAAAAAATCGGGAACTAAAGAATTTTCCGCTTTCTGTCGGGGGGTAGTGGCAGTTAAAGAGAAAAGTTAGTAACAGTTTATTATTTTAATGCGCGGTAATAAGTAGCTTTTGAAACTTGGTTAAGTAGACTGGAGGAACAAACGAGTGAATTTTACGACCAGCAAACCCTCTGTAATAACGATTAAAGGAAAGGCCCATCCCCGAGCGACTTTGCATGATATATCTCCTCTCGGGATGGTCCACCCCCACCCCCCCCCCTCACATACCAACCCCATCGTGAGGCAAGGAATAGGTCATGGGGTAGGGCAGTTGAAGGGTCTGGGAATGGAGTAGAATGGGGAACACCGGATGGAGGACCCCCTACTGCACCAGTTTTTCATTTCCTTCGTCGGGAAATGAAAGTGAAAAATGAACGGCAGAGAAAAATCTTTCTCTGCCTGTTGTCGTTCACGGTTTATTTTATTGTATGTATTCGGCAGCTTTAAAGTTCTGTGGCTAAAAGTTTTCACATTCTTTCTTTTCCATTTTTGTCAAATTTTTCCCCATTTACTTTTGGATAGACTGGGTGTCATCTAATGCGCATTTTTCTCTTGTGCGTCATGTTTGATAACGATAAAAGTTCGAGAATGGACAACGACCGTATAAGGCTCATTCTTTGGACGAAATTTGAAACTAATGAATCCTGTAATTGTATAAGTATTCACGAAGCAACAGTAAATAAAGAATGTCATGTTCGCAAGTTTTTTATTTCTTTTATTATCCATATCTTTGTTTGTAAATTCTCGGTTTATTTTACATTCATTTTGAATTATTTTTGTCTTCGAAATTTGAATATTACCTTTTTTAATATTTATGTACACCGTATACGTAAACCCGTAAATAAAAAATAATTGAATTTTACGGTATACAAAATTGTTCATGTGTAGGTTGCTGCACCGTAATCTAATTTCCTTTTTGAAAAGTTGAATTCAAGGTTTGGATAAAGTTAAGAAATCTTTTGGAGTTCACCGGTTTGGAAGCGTTATGAGATGTAATGCTTGTTAATTCATTATGATTTTTTCTTTTCAGAGAAAAAGACTACCATTTGAACATGTGGTCATTTTTGTGTATTCTGTATTCAGTGGTATCTTCTAAACATCTGTTGTGATCGTGATAACGATGAGAGAAATTCCACGAAAATAAATGAAAAAAAAGCAATTACTTATTACTGAAGTTGTGCTCAGGCAGTATATCGAATAGATAGAGTTCGCAGAAACATTAGAAATTGAACATTTGTTACTGGAATCACAGTGATAAGGAAAGGGAGACGTTTCTCTTATTAGTGAGCAAAAACCCTAATTGAAATGTTGATGGTATTTCATTGAGTATGTAACAGTTGGAAATGGAGAGAACTTAATCATAATCTTTCTTCTTCTTTTTTTTTTATAAATCGACAACAAACATATCTCAGCTGAAAAAATTCATAGAATTGATTAAGATCGCTAACGGTTTGCTAAAAAATATGAAATGCTAAGTACCTTGGAACTACATGATCAAGATTGTAATTTAAAAACTGTTTCAATCGAGGAAGAAGATTCTGGGCAATCTCAGTATTTTGCGGAAAATAAGAACGACAGTCTAGGAAAGTTTTGACGTAAATTGGAAGAATTTAAATTAAAAAAAAAATAAAAACTCCATTTAGGATTGCATTTCTTCAACGTAAATAAGTTATGTAAGTCTAAATGTATCGGTTTCATATGAGAAAAAGAAGAAATTATCGAAAAATCTAGTGAATGATAAGCAAATATTACTTGTTTGAGGAAGAAAGACGTAAATAGAAATTAGTTGGAACTAAACTATTGATTCCCACTAAAATTAATTGAATTGGTTGAAGATGACAAATCTTATTTTTCTGTTCCATTTTTAATGATATGTATAAATTTTCTTTTTATATTTAAATATAGTTAAAGTCTATGAGAAAAAAAACTTTGTGTACCTTTATAGCTCATACTTGTTGTTAAAACAGAAACAGAAGCAAATCTTCATCTTCGAAAGAAAACAGACCAAATTGTTAGAGTAAAAATAATGCCATTATATCAGAATATATTAACCTTCTAATAAACCATAATTTTCTTTATACTGCGACGAATTCCACCGAAAAACAAGATAAAGATAAGAGTGAGGTATGCGGTTGTGTAGACATTCAGATCAATGCATAAGCTGTCCTTCCTTGAAAAAATGAAAAATTGGATCAGATTATAGAAATGCCTTAATTATTAATGATTAATGGGACATTCATGACTGTATAGATTCGTGATGGTTTTCGTATCTTCCTTATCCTTAGGGCGTTATTCGTCATTTCGAAGTATGTTGTAATCTCAAAGTAGTTCATCTTCTAAAAATCTGCTTAATTTTTGAAAATGAGCCTCAGGTTAGCTATTTTGGCTTCTCTCGTAAATTTCTCCACTGTTGATTTTTTTGTTTTTATGTGGAAAATAGATTTTTTTTTGAAATTACAAAGCTTAAATTAAAATCATTATATACTCCTTGTAGACAGAAATCCTCTTAAGAAAAATGTTTTTAAGTTAAATTAACGTAAAACCGCCAATACATAATCTAGATATATACATTCGATCACAATTCCCATGTTTATTATCCAAACAAACAAAAAAGAACTATTTTACACACGCACAGATAAATAGATAAGTAAAAGTTCTAAATATAAATTCAAGAAGATTTAAGCGAGAAGGAAGATTTTCCAAAGACTGACTCTCTCTCTCTCTCCCTCTCTCTCTCTCTCTCTCTGTAAATATACATGTATTTATACATTAACACAGGCATGCATTAGTATGCTGGCAAACGTACATGAGGTGACAACAAATCTATGCATCAACGCAGGTAATCGGTGGAGTTAGTACTAATAATTAACAAAATAAACCGATGATTTGCGTGATATCACTAGCAGACCTATTGCGCTCCACGGAATAATTTTTTGTTTTAAGCCCTTTTTTGTTGAGATTAAATTTTGAATGCTGAATGTTTTTCCTTGTTTCACTAAAGAGGCATATATTTACATTCAGAATATTATTTACAGAAGCTAGTAAAAGTTGAGTTGAGAGAGAGAGAGAGAGAGAGAGAGAGAGAGAGAGATGTAATGCGTTTATGCAGACTCCATTTCTCGGTTATCTAGGTATATACCCAGAGGGAAGAAAGGGTGTGATTCTTCTTTTTATGAATGTTGGAAAATATCTCAAGAAGCCATTCCTTCATTTTGTCAGCAGTCAACACAGTCAGAAATAAAAGTCAATCGCTTTTCTTTTTGAATTTTTCTTTTTGAATTGTTAATCCATCAAAGGCAACCCTGCTTTAGGGTACAGTTTTGATAACCCACGGTTAGTCTCCATGCTTTCCACATTTTTTGCCGGCTATGCATAACATGAAATATCAGGTATACGGTGCGCTTGTTGTGAATCCCCATAGGGTAATGCAATATACATTTTCTGTCAGGACTTCATGGAATTACGTTGGCGTAACTAAGCTACTCTTTTAATACCCCTGTTAGGAAAGGAAATGATTATTGTTAATACTTTTTCATACTTCTGACGTTACATTCTCTGTAAGGAAGGTTAAGACTCTCTCTCTCTCTCTCTCTCTCTCTCTCTCTCTCTCTCTCTCTCTCTCTCTCTCTCTCTCTCTCTCAATGCAGACATGTATTAGTATACCGCCAAACGTAAATGAGGTGACGAGAAATCTATATATCAACGCAGATAATTTGTGGAGTTAGATTTTTCTAAGTTTGAATCAGAATACTCTGATGTCTTTTGTATTTTATAAATCTTTATTGTGTGATAAACAGGCCTGTCATGCAAATCATAATTAAAAGAATAACCAAATAAACAAAACCCGTCACTTATGGCGAGTTTGATTCCTTCCACTTAATGATACTACTTTTCATGCTTGATGAAAAAGTGAGTGTTTGTTCAAGTCCTGCAAATACTGAGATTACCGAGACGCTTTGCGGACTTTTGAGATCACCTAGACGGTGTTGAAAGAAATCTGGCGATTGACGCTCTGATTGCCTGTTGTTGAAACGCTGCTGTATTAAAATGTCAGTATTGCAACAATGCTGGTATATCTTATGCTGTACATCTGATAACAACTCAAAAGACAGCTTGATTATTTTTTGCTCCTGAAAATTGCTGGACGGCTTGAAAAACATTTTAGATAAAATTCTCCTAAGAAACGGCAAAACAAGCCAAAATGACTTGAGGAATATGGCAACCAAACATCGGGAACATTCAGGAAAACATTAGATTTCTATTAAACAGACATTGCTGCAAACGACTAGATCGACCCTCCCTTGGAAGTGTAATAACATGCCAATTTGATGGAAGACAGCCTCTTTGCCTTCTCAGAATTGGCCGTACTTTTGTGACACTCCTCTAATGGGCAGTCATTCCCAGTCAGTTTGCAAGTGAAGTTTTAGTAGTCCTGGTCTTTTACGATATGTTTTTCGCCTTAGTTACCCTTTTTTCTGTTTTTCATTTACTCTTCCTTGTGTGCGCGTTTTAAACTAAAGTTCCATAAAACAATTGGTTTTAAAAAGTACCATATTTAAAGGAGAGTTATGTTTATTGCTTTATGATCCTCTTACGGGGATCTTTGCTTAAGTGATCCCATACAATATCATAAATAACCATTGCAATATAGAACACCTTGTGCAGGAATCCGTGACTAAAGAATATATATATATATAGATATATAAGATAGATATATATATATATATCATATATATATCTATATATATCTATATATATATAGATATATCTATATATATCTATATATATCTATATATATATATATATAGATATATATATATATATATCATATAGAATATATAGATTATATATATATATATATATATATTATATATATATATATATAGATATATATATATATATCTGTATAGATATATATATATATATATATATATCTATATATATATAATATATAGATATATATATAATATATATATATATACTATATATATCTATATTAATATATATCATATGATATATATTAAGATAATTATATTATATTATCTATAAAATAAAGATAATATAAGCGATATATTATATATATATCTATAGAAATTAATACTAAATAATATATTCGGATTATCCTTTATAAGCGGATTATCTTAGGATAATATTATATGTATTAATCATATTATTATAATAACATAATAATATATAATATATATCGATATATATTTCTATTATATGGGATTATAGATATAGATATATAAAATTCTATTATATATATATATATTTTTATTTTCTTTAGTCCCAAGGATTTCCTGCCAACAAGGGTTGTTCTATATTTGGCAAATGGTTTATTTATGGATTTATTGTAATGGGGATCACTTAAAAAAAGCAAAGGTCCCCGTAAAGAGGATCATAAAGCAATAAACATAACTCTCCTTTAAATATGGTACTTTTTAAAACCAATTGTTTTATGGAACTTTAGTTCCATAAACAATTGCAATTCTATATTGCAAATAACCATTGCAATATAGAACACCCTTGTGCAGGAATCCGTGACTAAAGAATATATAGAGATATATATATATAGATATATTATATAGATATATTATAATAATATATATAATCCCTATTCTTGAGTCACTGTATCTGACAAATGTGTTCTATATTGCAATGGTTATTTATGATATGGTATGGGATACTTAAGCAAGATCCCGTTAAAAGGATCATTAGTATAGATATATATATGGATATATATATCTAATATATTAAATATATATTATATACATATATATATAATATATATATATATATGTATATATAGTAATCTATATAATACTATATATCTCTCATAATTCTATATATATTTTTAATATAATATATTAGATTTATCTACATATATATAGATATATATATATATATATAATAGTATCTATTATATTATTATATAATTAATATAGATAGATTACAGATAATAATAATATTTATAGATGTATATATAGATAGTATATATATATATAGATTAGATTTAATAGATATACTATATATGTTACATAAAAGAGGAATATATCAATATATTTTAATATGTCATTGTAATGTGATGTGCTATGAGTTTCTTAGAATGTCGAGAAGTCGTCATTTAGTTTCTCCTTAGAGACAGTGCTCGAGGTGATGAGCTTGGGAATGCTGACATGCCTTTTTGAGTGACGTGCATGTCCTGTTGCTATGAGCACTTGATACAGAGATGACTTATGTAACTAGTACTAGGCAGTTACCTGGGGTGTGGACAATGGGTGTGACTTTGTGCGTACGTGTGAGCCTTTTCCAACATGATGAGACGTAGCATTACCATGATGGATAGATCTGTGCAAGAGAGGCGAGGAGCTTCTTTGAACAGTAACTGTGTTATAAAGTGATAGTGCATACTGTGTTGAATGGGTAAGCTTATTTATTTTGGCCAAAGTGTGGCTGGATTGTATTTGAATATTTATTTCAGAGATGTTCTATTTCATATGATCTTTGATTATACTCTTATGCTTATCAGAGTGTTCTCCTGTCTTCTAATAGGCGATTCTGGAGAAAGGGGGAATTGATCTGTAGAAATGGGAACTGATCTGAGACAAGGGGTATTGAATATGGTGACTTACTATGGTGTACTGACTATGTTGACTGTGCCTAATATTATGGCTAAACTAATGTTAGTTATTTGATTAGTTACCGAGGGTTATCTGAGTTATTTGGACTTTGAGTTTAACATTTCATTTAGTCATTCTGTTAAGAACCCGAGTTAATTTAGCTAATACTTTGCTTTTAAATAAATGCATATTTTTGTAAGTTCTCGAGTCTTGATTTGATGGGCCTTTAGACAAATAGGAGAGATGAGAGAGATGAGGAGAGAACGATCGAGAGAGAGAGAGAGAGAGGTGTTACCAGTTGCCTTAGACACGGATCCATTGCTACCTTTAAAAATAGAAGAACGAGATCTTTTAATTTCGTTATTTATTATATATATATATATATATTATATATATATATATATATATACATTATATATATATATATGTATTATATATATATATATATATATATATATATATATATTATATATATATATATATATAATTATATATATATATATTTGTGTGTGTGGATTTATTTTCCAGTTTGCTCGTACTTTTTCTCCCCACAGAAATTTTAGAAAGAACATTCAGCTACGATTTATTCTTGACAAATGAAAAGAACTTACTCTAATGAAAGGACAAGACTCAAATAGTTACGGAAAAGAAAATAAGCGTTTAATTTTCTTGCTCGTCTTTTCACTTGCGTTTTGACTAGATTGCTCTATAATTCCCTTTGAACATCCCCTTTCCCCAGACTCGCGACTCGGAGTTGACCACATACTTGAAATCACTGGAGATCAAAGATGCTCTTTCAAGGAGACACTCATGTCTTGGAGGTTCTTAGTTGTTGAAGAGATCTGAACGTCGGGACGATTTCGAAACTTCTGTCCAGTACAAAAGACTTTAGCTCGTTTGTTTGACTTAGGGATAAGCTCAGAAATGTGGACATTGCTTCCCAAGGCTTGGCTATGTGAGATTTTGGACTTGCAGCCAAGTATTATCCAGATTTTGTTTTTCGGCACGAGATTGCATTTGTACCCAAATGGGGCCGCGGAGATCGCTCCCTCCCTCTGCCTGCGAAAGGTTTGTTTTACGCGATAAATCTTTGCATGAGTTGAACTGTCAGGGTTCAAGTTGACTTGGCTTGCAAGATGAGGATCAGGACGTCGCGTCGGCGTGGAAGCTCTTTTTGAAGGAGCTTTCCTTTATCAATGAGGTCGTGAATAGTTTGATGTATGAACAGCTCAAAACAGCATCTGTTTTGGGGTGCTCTTTGGCAATACTAAATGCTGCCCATAGGTAAACATGGAAAAGTAGAGAGACTAAAAACGGTAAAAAAGAATTCGTTTTCTGGTTTCGAATTTGGAGTAAGTTCTTATTGCATTGTTTTATAATAAGGTATCAATTATGATGGAAATTGGTTTAATTTTTGTATGATGCTGACAGTAATTTATACAATGAAATATATTATTCTCTCATATATCTTTTCCTTTAAATTGCAAAAATATCTTATAATTACCATTCATTTACTAAGTAGATCGACCGTTATTCAAAAGTGATCATGTGAAGAAAAGGAGAAGTAAGAGGGGCAAAAAAAAAAAAAAAAAAAAAGTCCATTTACCAATCTTTCCTGGCTTCCGCACCGCTGGCCACCAGATGTAAGTGGCTGTTATAGGGAAAGCAATAAATTGGACGTACCCACCTGAGTGACATCCAATCATTTTCTTTTCTTTACTTTTTTATTCATTTATATATTATGCTTCGGAGAGGAAGTCGTGGTGACGAATTCCGGCTGATAACTTTTGCTTCATCATTGTGCCGTGCGTCTCTCGCAAATGAGAAACATTAATCATTCCTTTTTTTCCGTTCTGTGGAGGGTGAGGTTTGATATATATCCTTTCGCTTAAAAGATGTAACGTTTTTATATCACGATTCGTCTATGTACAATACTCTGTGATTATTGTGTGAGAGGGTTAGGGTTGATTTATTCTGTTGCATTCAAGAGTTATTTCTGTTTTGTTTTTTCTTTTTTTACCGAGCAAATCTCTATGCTCATCATTTTATACGTCTGTTTGAAGTTGCTAACGAAGCTCTGCAACTCCTGGGGTATGAATTTGGTTGGATTATTAGGAAAGTACGTTGGGTGATTTTCATATGTTAGGTTCTACGAGAGAACACTATTTCACCCGAGTTGTTTACCCCTGATGTGGCTTTTGTAGTGGCACAGTAAACTCAGAAATTTAGTAATGTGCTCCCGTGAAGGTGTCAGTTTGAATCGTGGTTTACAAAACAGCAGTTTTCTCCTCCGAACAAAACTGACATTAGCTGTGATTACGCGAATATCTTTATTCTGCTTGTTATGTGAGTTTAATATTTTGAGTACATGATAAATACAGTTGGATTTAATTTTGATAGTTTCCACGATGAATTATCGATTTTATTTGTCAAATTCAGCATTTCAAAACTTTGTAATTTTTAAAGTTGAAATGTAAATATTGAAATTGAAATTTCGAGGAATGAATTGAGAAATGTTTTTGGAAATATGGAATATTCATGGTTTGGCTTCTATAAAGCGAAAGAAGTTTCTTAGCTTCTAATGCTGTACTGGGGTCGAAGTGTAAAATGGGATCAATTAAAACAAATTCCCCATATGCATTATTTAACGAAACAGTTTACTTTCCTCTTTTCTTTAAAATCAACCGCTGTGCATTGCGATCTTCTGAAAAGATAATGTAAAAATTAAATAGATATTGAAGGTTTATAGTTAAAGCAGAGCCCATGTATAATTATTAAAAACTACATTTTACTTATTTTCTTATAAAACTAAGTGATGGACACCTTTCATATATGTTGTAGGTATATTTCGTGCTGATTAGTGGCATTTTATTGATAACACTTGATTTAATAAAAGATATTGCAGCGAGATATGGAATACGAAATTAATTTGAAGCAATATGTTCATATGAAATTCATTATTTTGTTGCATAGCATCACAAAGGTTATTACTTCACTGAGAAATAATGTTCATTCTGCCTGTCCGATTACTTTAGATATGAGAAGATAAATAAATACATGGATTGTCAATTTGTTTTATTGAAATGTGCATTGCGTAACATCAGTGGGATGGGTAAATGGAATGGGTAGAAATAAGTGAAAAGTGAAAGAATTAACTAATAGCCGCAATAAAATAAACAAATGGGAAACGTTATTGAATAAAATATAGAACAAAGCTATAATACCAACTTTTTATTATGTATTTCTTTTATATAACTTTGCAGTAACAAAAATATTTTTTTGTCTTGTTATTTACAGCCTATTATTCACTCTGGCATTGCATTTATTATTACTTTCACGTTCGAAATTTATCTAAAACTTTATTTCCTATCATGTTATAGTAAAATGAGCTTTCTTCATTTACTTTGATAGTTATATACGCCTAGATTGAATAACGTCTTCAAGGTTACGTAAAGAAATAATTTACTTTCTCTTACGCCCCAGTTTTCCTCAATAATATCTACAACAGCAAATTTTATACATCATTATTCATTTTCTCTTCGTGGTATCAGCAGTACATTTTTGTGTGACAGCTTTTGAAATTGCAAATATTCTGGTTAAAAGAGCACTTTATCAACACCGGAAACTATGGAAAGGACGCATAACGATGTTTGTTCATGCTTTCCAAATTAGTGTTTACGAAAGCTTATGAACTGGTATCTTACCACGGAAAACATCCTGTTGGCAGTGAGTTAGATTCATTCATATAGACTCAAAGTACTGAGATCCCCCAAATATATGTCGTAGCAAGAAACGCGCACCATTCATCTCTGTCGTCAGGTGGGCGGTATTAAAAGTGGAGTTTTGTATTTAACAGCTGAAAGTGTCACGCTCTGGCGAACTGTGATAAATAAGCATAGGTATGTATATGTTTTCCGCCAACAGATCTTTAAATGTCAAGGCAGGTAGCGAATGTCTTTTTGAAATAGAATCCTAGGTAACTTCGTCTGGCCATTCGTGAAATAATTAAATACCAAGGTATTTGATTAATGTTACGTAGGATTTCCACGTCAATGACATAGCTGTAATTCCTTTGACAGGTGCGCTGGATAATTCATCAAGAGTTTGATTAGGTTAATGTCATTTGGGTGTTCGGTTACCAGCTCGACGTTATTCTTTTGATGGCGGCGCGCTCGGCCGTCCTCTCCTTTTTGTTATTGAGGGATTCGCGTCGCGGTATTACGTTGCTCATTGAGAAATATGCCGTGTATGCCTTTGCCTTTTTTCATTAGGCTGGCAGCGCGTCCATTGTTTTCATGAGGCTTCTCGTGATAAGAGCGGGATTTTCTCCTGGAGATATTCTTAATTATGCAAGATTTAAGGACTTTTTTTTTAATTTTTGCATTTTCTGGAGGGCGGTCAGTAGGCGCTATGGGACCGGCAAAGCGGCTTTAACTTTTTAATTAAGGACGTAATATCAGAACAGAAATATTGTTAAAAGCTGATTACAAAAGGCTTATGGACTAAGTGGTTGACCATAAACATAATTCACCCAGCTTTATGAACGAAATATATTTAATTTGCCCTAATTTTCCGTGATGAAGATTTACTACATATGAAATAGAGTTGTTAATTAGCTAGTTCCAAAAGACCATTTTCATACATTTTGGCCTTTTGTGAAAATAAACCGGAGATTCTCGTTCCGACTGCATTAATGGATATTTGGAATCGCGGTAATGAACGCTGCGTTAATGGCGGAGCGTTTGTCAAAAGCAATTTTGAAAAATCGTCGAGCCTCTTGCAAAACGCATTCGCCCTTATAATAAGAATAATTCCTTATTAATGTTTATCAGTTTTGTGTTATCATTGCTATACTTTATTTTCACTTTTTGGTACTTTGAGAGTTATTCGAATGAGCTTCTTTTTCTGAAACAAATGTATCGGAAAAACGAGATTATCCTTTGTCTGTTTCAACGTATTTTTTTTCTCTTTTTAAATTTTTAAATCCTTTCGCATAGCTATCGTTACAACATAGCTGTTTTCGTCTTTGTCTGTATGTGTCTGTCTGTGTGTTTGTCCTCCCATCTCACACGAGTTTGCGCGAGCTTGCATGATGGTGATTGAATGTCGGTGATACTTGGTCGTGTGTGACCTAAAGTGTAAGATTTAACAGATGTAAATGTTGAAGGATTCGTCACAAATTCTTGCACCGTTATAGTTTTCGTTGCTTCAGTTTTTGAGTGAAGGGGTTTCGGATCCCTATATTAAAGCGGTCGGAACCACATCCTAGCACCTACATGGGATTCACTAATCACTGAAAATGTCGCAATTGCTTTCTGTTGTTGTCAGTTGATGGTAGTGAGATACTAGATTACGTAAATCCAAAAATGCATAGATAGCTGTGGCCTTCAAATCTGCAAACCCTTGAAAGAAATGGCGTTCTGTAAGTGTCAAATACAACTAGAAAATACAACTAGAATAAGGAGTGGACCTAATAGGTGTCTGTTCACATCGCTGCTACTTCTTATTGTTAATATTATCTGCTTTTAAGTCAAAGAACAAACGAAGTATTATTCGATTTCACATTATTAGTAGCTTAATGTCAGTATTGGTAGGAATAAATCAAAATTCACTGATCAGTTGGTTTCACAAAGAAAATTTGTCACTAAATTTCCAACAGACAGAATGGTTTCCAGCCTTCGTCCTGTATTCTGATATAAACTACTATCTTATTCAGTTCTAAAGTCTTCTGTATAACAGAAAGGTGGACTTGTCTGCTCCAAAAAGAAATTGATGCCGTCGTTCTGAATAACATCTGAACAGAAGCCCTCCCGTAGATGAGGGACACTATTTTTCCGTATGTCGCCGGTTCCTCATTCAGTCAATTCAATAACACCGTGTCTGTATGATGGCGGATCCACTCGAAGTAATCCCTCCCTTTGTTAACAAATCCTCTCCCTGGATAATCGCAGTTCCGCTGGGACGTGCAAGCCAAGCTAATGGCCCAGAATTTCCAGCGTTCCAAATACACATACTCCCGTCCGGCGGACGACCATATTTCGGACCCCGTCGGACAGTATCCCGCTTCGCCTCTAAATACCTCGCTCGACAATCATTCCATTCTGATCACTTGTCATTTATTAGCTATGCGGGATACGCAGCATCCCTGTGGGGTAGATAGCTGGTGCCGTCTCCGTATTGGAGCCGTTCTGAATATTCGGGCTTAATCTTCCTTTGTGTTAAATGATTAATGAGAAAAAGAATGAAACTTTTTTATATTCGTCGAAAAACATGAAGGTCTGCATGGCTAGAAATAGAATGAAAGAAAATGCTAAATCGATATTTCATTTCAACAGAAATTATCCCACACTGTAGGGATTGATTTATTAAATATGTATTGTTTAACTATACCAAGATTGTACTTTTTTTTCTTTCTGTAGGTTGACTTCATAACTTCTTTTTTTCATAAAAGGACTGAAGTCAATCATTGTAAATTTTAAATTCGTACAAATAGCATGATTGAAATACAGACATTATATTTTATCTTTTTTTTTATCGTGTCATAAAACGGTCATATGTTAAGCAGGATAAGAATATTTTCCGCTCCTTAATATATCACAACTTCTTTGTCGTATCAGAGTTGTAGAAAGAATTGAAAAGAAGAAACAGTAGAAATATAATTCTAAAACTGGTTTTGTAAAGATATAAGTTTTAATTCTTCAATAGTTATAATACTTATAGAGTACTATGTATATATAAATATATATATATAATATATATATATATATATATATATATATATATATATATATATATATATATATATATATATATATGTATCCATATATTATATATATATATATATATATATATATATATATATTTATATATATATATACGTGTGTATCTCCGAGAAACCATTAGGTATCAGCTGTGTATTAAAGTTTAAAGAATTACTCAGCCCTCTAATGATCTCTAGTGCCATATAAAAATTTAATTTCCCCAGATGGGACCAGTGGACAAATGGTCGCTTGCACACGGAGATCTTCTGATGTTGAGGATAGATTCTCGTCGTGGTGTTATCTAAAGAGCAGGTTTTAAATTAACTTACATAATACGATGATTCTGGAATATCAAGTAGATCCTCGAACAGCCAGATTCTTAATATCATTGTTGATTCTAAATAAAATACACCTGATCATACGGCATCTCTCTCTCTCTCTCTCTCTCTCTCCTCTCTTCTCTCTCTCTCTCTCTCTTCTCTCTATATATATATATATATATATATATATATATATATATATATATATAATATATATATATATATATATATATATATATATATATATATATATAAATACACACATAGAGAGATTGTGTGCGCACGGTTGTGTCTACGAACGTATACATGCATATATATGTGTATATATTATATGTAAATAAATGTCTTTTACTGTAATCCAGCAATATACTATGACGATAAAACGGCCTATAAAAACACCATTTACCATATATTTCGGATACTTCTTCTATGCCCCTGTTCACTGGTAAAATATGGACAATTGATGTGTGACAAGAGTATATATCAGGATTATGTAGGTGTGGCAGTACGTGGCTGGCGGCTTGCAGATGTCCGGTATGGATGGAACATATAGGTTGTTTCCCTATGTAATTTGGGGGTCGTTAGCTCCCGTCTGTGTCGAGTCTGGTGGGCGTATTCTCTGGAACAGATGCTTGAGAAGAGGCCAGAGTATTAACCAGCCGGTGACATCCGATTTCCAATGTCCTTCTGACAGGTTCATATTGTTGGTTTGACTGATGATGGCTGGCAGATTCCAGCATCTCCCTTTTGTACGGACAGCTGCTTTTGA
>NC_087205.1:80610980-80630980 GCF_015104395.2 Macrobrachium nipponense
CAATCACGCTGTCCATGGCTAATTTGCTTAGATGCGCCAATGGGTGCAAACGTGTGATTGCACTCCGACTTTTGAATATGTGCAACCACGGAGATTTTGGAAGGTGCCGTTCGGCGAGCCATGAAGTTTGAGGAAGATTACTGGTCGTCTGACAATATCCATGACAAATGTGGAACTCACCATTGTCACTTTTGACTGCAATGATGAGGATGAGTTATTTATTCCTTGATAGCGATGACGAAATAAAATGAAATCTATGAAACCTTGTGTGAAATCATTATCCATTAATTATATAATTAATATTAATTATTTTACAAGTTTACTGACACCATTTAATTGTAGAATAATTATGCCCATTGCCCAATCTATCTCATCACATTTTACGAACAACCGAACAACAGGTGCAGAAAAACGATCATACACATACGTCTAAGATCTATGAATAGTATTTCCCAAGACATTCTTAGGCAGCACAACAGAATGAGGTTGAACATCATAGTGGAGCTCATTAGCAAAAACCACTCAACTTGTTGTTGGGATACACTCATTTGAGTTATGATGTGGCAAAATCATGAGATATAATAATGTACAATTTATGTATTTATATTTTTCTGTGTGTTTTATAATTCAGATGTCAGAGAGAGAGAGAGAGAGAGAGAGAGAGAGAGAGAGAAAAAAAATTGGAGGGGGAAGAGGAGGGAGTGGGTGGGGGAAAGGTGACAAAAGGATGGTTGTGCGAGGGGAAAGGGGGTAGCTTGTTGGGGTGAGGGGGGAGGACGGAACTGATGAAGGGCAGGTGGGTAAGTCGACTTATCTGACCCGTGGTCAGGTGTTTGGGTTTTCACTGACTGCAATTTAAAATCATAAGAGAAAACTCCTAAAGTATATAAATGTGACTAACTCCTATAATATTATAGATGACGGCGGGGTGTTGTAAAGTGTGTTTAGAATGTCATCACTATCCGACTAAAAGCCTTGAAGATATTCCCAAAAAACGATGCCACATTGGGTATGAAATGGTTAGTATTTGTTCAATAGTTATCAAACATTGCTTTGAGTGCATTTTATAGCAAATGTCTATTATTACAATGAGATTTATATTAATATAATCATGTCAGTTAATTATTATACCTGGAAAAACGAGTTAATCCTTATTCCTAAGGAGATTCCAGTTTAGTATCCATGCGTTATTTAAATGATAGGATTTTCATAAACATGACTTGAATTTTTTTTTTATAATTGTTCTGTAAAAGGATAATTACGATTCAAATGCCTGATATACTGTATTTAAAATGTGAGCGAAAAATAACATACATCGCAACGGAGAGGCTTCCACCCGATCTTCATCCCTATGTTTGTGGAATACCGCCACTATTATCAATTTTTTACTACTGTTTTTTTTTTCTAGTATATAACTGAAGGTTGTTCTCATAATTCTTTCCGCTCAGATATTTGTATCTAACTCAGAATGCAAACAGTAAAAATTTTTCATTACAAAGGTAGGTAGTGTCTGTTACCAAAAATTAATTCCCTAAAGAACATTGTGATCAAAATGCCGAAATAAGAGTATGAAACAGGAAGAAAAAAATGCATTTTTTTCCACTTTGTGAACGACAGGAACAGAGAGAGAGATTTTCATCACAAGAATTACGCTTAGGCAAATCAGTGCTACGCTGTTTGTCCAGTAAATAACAACAAATTCCTGTCAGGATTATTCCGCGTGACAGTTGTACAAGAATTTACCACGTGCTGGAAAATGTAAAAGAGATTTGCTTTTGATTATGGAATTGAATTTATTCTCGAATAAATGGATGTTCATTGCAGTTACTGGCACATGTTTCGTGATTGTTTGTGACATGCGAATGATGGTTTAGCTGTAATTTACGTTTGCTGTCGCCAATATATAAATCACGTTCTCGCTTTCTGTTGCTGTTTGCAGCTGCACCTCGTTTCCCGATACGTTCGTCAATGCTGTTTAGTGATTATATTTCGTCACTAGTTTGCAGTCATTTTAGCATTCAGTGTTAGAAGAACCTGGTTATAATTTCCCCCATTCCTATTATTTATACAGTGATTAGACCCTACTTAATTTTCTTGTTCGTTACCAATGTTCCTTCAGGTTTGTGTTGGGCACTATACTAACTATATATATACTTATATATAAATATAACTATATAATAATATATATATATATATATATATATATATATATTATATAATATATAATTATATTTATATATATTTTTACTATATATGTGTATGTGAATCATATATATAAAGGGAATGTTTGTATGTATGTTTGTAGCTTTTGTGTTGGTATAACTATATGTATATATATATATTATTATTATATATATTATATATATATATATATATATATATATATATATATATATTTACTATATATGTGTGTATCATATATAAAAGTGAATGTTTGTATGTATGTTTGTAGCTTTGTGCGTTATAGAAATCTAAAACGCTGGTTTGATCTACACAAAATTTGGCAAGTGGTCATCTATTGACCCAACTTAGATAATACGCTAGTTTTCAAGCCCTTAATGCCCTTCCCCTTCCTTTTGTAACGTATGTGGTCAATATACTCTACGGGTTTATCACACATGTGTTCGTTTACTTGAGGTCATAGTTATACTATATTATTGGAAATTATTTTCAATCACCACAGTAATACCTGGATAAAAGGGACAGTCACCACACTAATACCTGGATAAAAGGGACAGTCACCACAGTAACTATACATGGATAAAAGGAACAGACAGCACAGTAATACCTGGATAGAAGGGACACATCAGTAGTACCTGGTTAAAAGTGATAGACAGCACTGTAATACATGGATAAAAGGGACAGTCACCACAGTAATACCTGTATAAAAAGGACAGTAATGCTTGGAAAAAAAGGAAGCCTTACCAGAACCCTCTGCTGTGCGTAAACCCATCTTGATCCTCATATATTTAGACTCTGTCAATTTAATTTTTCAGTCAGCATCCTTATATCTATCCATCTATTCTTAGCAGTGGTATCTCATTGTAATACTTGTACTTTCCTTTTCTCTTTCTCCTCTTAAGTATAAGTGACAGTTAATTATTTCAACTGTACTTTGGAATATTTCACTAAAGGACCTTAACATTAGAAGCCCAATTCCATTGTTCAAATTTGCGTAGAATTCCTTACATTGTCAATAATTTCAATCCTTCAACCTCAACAGTTTTCTTTGCTGCACTTTCATCTGTAAAATGGCCTTTAGGATGGGAATCAAATATTTGTATCTTGAAATGCCTACTATGTAATAAATAGATCCATATAATGTAAAGATTATCCAGACTACATTCTCTTCTCCCGAATCATACCTGAAAATTCGTGGTGTCAGTCATCTGAAATCAATTCTGGTCACGTATCCTCTTTTGTGGTAAGTGATATCACGCGGCTAGTGAAGTATTCCAAGCAGTCGTCCGACCGATCATTGGATAAGAAGAGACTACTGAGATGATCTGGGACTTCATCGCTCTCAGGCGTACGCCTGAACAGTCAATTTGGATCATTGGCAGGACACTTCTCTTCCTCCTTCTCCGGATGTGTGTGTCTATGTCTTGTGTATATGTTTTGTGTTTATATATATATATATATATATATATATATATATATATATATATATATATATATATATATATATATATATATATATATTTAGTAACAACCTTTTTTGCAAATAATGCTATGATACAGTATTCGTAATATTATCAAGACAAGTTTTTCCGTTTTGTGTTTTTAAGGTGTGATAGACCAAAATATTTACAGTGAATCATGATATATTACATCTTTGTGTGATTAAAAATATTAGTAATCTCTTAAGTAGTAAACTGGAAAGGTAAATGTCTTTTTGGCTCATGCCAGATTTATCGTGGTCTAAAAAGTGGCACATATTGGCACGTGCCAAAAGACGTGCCAATTTTTAGCGCTCACTAAAAAGTGGCACGTACTGGCATGTGCCAGAAGACGTGCCATTTTTTAGCGAGTGCAAAATACTGGCATGTTTTCTGTCCCGTGCCAGTATTTTGGCCGCCGAAAATACCGAGATGAGGTGGCACATGCCAGAAAACGTGCCAGTTCGCGTCAGTATTTTGGGTGCCCAACATACTGACACATGCCAGATAACATGGCAATTGCCAAAAAACGGGCCACTATTTTGTCGCCAAAAATACAGGCATGTTTTGTGTCACATGCCAGTACGTGCCAGTATTTGGGATGCACGGTACGTTTTCTGACTCTTACGTGCCAGTTCGTCCCAGTATTTTGGGCGTCGAAATATTGTCACGTTTTCTGGCACGTGGCAGTATGTGCCATTATTCTAGGCATCTAAAACACTGGCACGTGCCAGAAAACATGCCAATATTATGAGTGTCCAAAATACAGGCATATCTTGGAACACGCCAGAAGACGTGCTAGTATTTTGGTTGCACGTACGTGTCAGTATTTTGGCCTCCCAAAATACTGGTACGTGCCAGAAAACTTACCAGTATTTTGAGTGTCCAAAATACTGGCACATTTTCTGGCGCCTTCCAGTATTTTCGGCACCCAAAATACTGTCACCTTATCTGGCACCTGCCAGTATGTTGGGCACCGAAAATACTATATTCAAGGAGCCCAAAATACTTGCTCATTTTGCTGCCCATCATAGTTGCGCTTGCCAGATAACATGCCAGTATTTTCTGCGCCCGAAATACTTTGCCTTGTCGCCCAAAATACCGGCACATATTTTGGGCTCCCAAAATACAGGCACGTGTCAGAAAGCGTACTTATATTTTAGGCGCCCAAAATACTGGAACCCACTGATACGTGAAAGAAAACGTACTAGTATTTTGGGCGCCAAAAATACTGCAACGTTTTCTGGCTTGTGCGAGTACATGCCAGTATTTTGGGCTTCAAAAATATTGGCACGTTTTCTTACACGTGCCAGTATTTTTTGCGCCAAAAATACTGGCACGTACCAGAAAATGTGCTAGTATTTTGGAATACAAGCAGGTGTCCGAAAACGTGGCAATATTTTGGGCGCGCCAAATATTAACACATACTGTCACATGCCAGAAAACATGCCATTATTTTTGGCACACAAAATACTGGCATGTTTTCTGGCATCCGCCAGTATTTCTTGAGTCATTAGGGTTCATATTTATAATTTTGATATAGCATTTCCTTAACATTTCTTGAATGATTGAAGTCCCATGGTTGTCAATAAATATTATTATTATTATTATTATTTTTTTTTTTTTTTTGCTCTATCACAGTTCTCCAATTCGACTGGGTGGTATTTATAGTGTGGGGTTCCGGGTTGCATCCTGCCTCCTTAGGAGTCCATCACTTTTCTTACTATGTGCGCCGTTTCTAGGATCACACTCTCCTGCATGAGTTCTGGAGCTACTTCAGCGTCTAGTTTTTCTAGATTCCTTTTCAGGGATCTTGGGATCGTGCCTAGTGCTCCTATGATTATGGGTACAATTTCCACTGGCATATCCCATATCCTTCGTATTTCCATTTTCAGATCTTAATACTTATTCATTTTTTCCCTCTCTTTCTCTTCAACTCTGGTGTCCCATGGTATTGCGACATCAATGAGTGCTACTTTCTTCTTGACTTTGTCAATCAACGTCACGTCTGGTCTATTTGCACGTATCACCCTATCCGTTCTGATACCATAGTCCCAGAGGATCTTTGCCTGATCGTTTTCTATCACTCCCTCAGGTTGGTGTTCGTACCACTTATTACTGCAAGGTAGCTGATTTTTTCTTGCATAGGCTCCAGTGGAGGGCTTTTGCCACTGAATCATGCCTCTTTTTGTACTGGTTCTGTGCAAGTCCCGGACATACGCGTTGCTATGTGGTTTATGGTTTCATTTTTCGTATTGCACTTCCTACATATGGGAGAGATGTTATTTCCGTCTATCGTTCTTTGAACATATCTGGTTCTTAGGGCCTAATCATGTGCCGCTGTTATCATTCCTTCAGTTTCCTACTTTAGCTCTCCCCTCTGTAGCCATTTCCATGTGTCATCGTTGGCTAGTTCTTTAGTCTGTCTCATGTATTGTCCGTGCATTGGTTTGTTGTGCCAGTCCTCTGTTCTGTCTGTCATTCTCCTTGTCTGTATATTTCTGGGTCTTCGTCTACTTTTATTAGTCTTCTTCCCATGCACTTTTTAGCCACTTGTCTTCACTGGTTTTTTAGATATTGCCCCAGTGCTCTGTTCTCGATGTTGACGCAGTCCTCTATACTTAGTAGTCCTCTCCCTCCTTCCTTTCGTGTTATGTATAGTCTGTCCATATTTGCTCTTGGGTGTAGTGCTTTGTGTACATATTGTCATATGTTTCCTGTTTTTCTGGTCTATGCTGCGGAGTTCTGTCTTCGTCCATTCCACTATTCCTGCGCTGTATCTGATTACTGGCACTGCCCATGTGTTTATGGCTTTTATCATATTTCTGGTGTTGAGTTTTGACTTGAGTATCGCCTTGAGTCTCTGCATATATTCTTTCCTGATCGTGTCCTTCATCTCTTGGTGTTTTATATCCCCTCCTTCCATTATTCCCAGGTATTTGTATCCTGTCTCGTCTATGTGTTTGATGTTGCTCCCATCTGGTAGCTTTATCCCTTCAGTTCTCGTTACTTTGCATTTTTGTATGTTGACTAAGGCGCATTTTTCTATTCCTAACTCCATCCTGATGTCCCCAGATACAATCCTTACAGTCTGGATTAGGGTATCTATTTCCTTGATGCTCTTACCATACAGCTTGATGCCGTCCATGAACATCAGATGGTTGATTCTGTTGCCTCTTTTCTTGAGTTGGTACCCGGCATCCATCTTCTGTAGTACTTTTGTCATGGGAATCATGGCTACTACGAAGAGTAGTGGGGACAGTGAGTCGCCCTGGAAGATCCCTCTCCTGATATTAACTTCTGCTAGTCTTATTCCAGAGCTTGTAAGTATTGTATTCCAGTTGCGCATTGTATTTTTGAGGAAGCTGATGGTGTTTTCCTCTGCCCCATATATTTTCAGGTATTCTATTATCCATGTGTGTGGTATCATGTCGAAGGCTTTCTTATAGTCTATCCATGCCATGCTTAGGTTGGTTTTCCTTCCTTCCTCCTACTGTTCTTCATTACCAGTTTGTCTATCAGGAGCTGGGCTTTTGTGCCCCTACACTTCCTTCTGCAGCCTTTCTGTTGGAGGGGGATGGTGTTTGTCTCCTCTAGGTAGTTGTATAGCCTTTCACTGATGATACATGTTAGTAACTTCCATATTATTGGTAGGCAGGTGATAGGCCTGTAGTTACTGGCTATATTTCCCTTACTCTTGTCTTTTTTGTACTAAGGATGTTCTTCCTGTTGGTCATCCATTTGGGTGCATGGTGATTTGAGATACAATGCTGGAGTTGTTCTGCTATTCGTGGGTGTAGGGCCTTGAAGTTTTTTGAGCCAGTATCCCATGGACTTCATCGGGACCTGGGGCTTTCCAGTTTGGCATTTTCTTTAGTTGGTGTCTGACTGTGTCTGTCGTGATCTCTGTGGAATCTTTGTTTCATTCTCCCTGTTTCTTCTTCCTTGACTTCCTGGAGCATGTTGCATGTTTGTTGTGTGATACCGGATTGCTCCATATGTTTTCCCAGAGTCTCTTACTTGGTTCGACTTCAGGAATTTCTTGGTGGTTGTCTTCCCCTCTTAGATGGCTGTATAGTCTTTTCTGGTTGGTTCCGATAGTTCGTTCTGTGGTATCCCTTATTCCTGTTCATCTACGTTGGATCTTATGTGCTTTTTTTTGTTTGGCCTTAAGCCTCTGTTTTACATCTCTGTTGTGTTGTTTAGTCCCCTCTCTTGTACTTTGTATTTCTCGTTGAGTTTCCTATTATTATTATTATTATTATTATTATTATTATTATTATTATTATTATTATTATTTGGAAACTGGCACTGTTCATATGCAACACGCCAAGGGGGTCATTGACATATGGTGTTTATTAGAAAGAAGTAACAGAAGAAATAATAAAAGAAGCGATCACTTGTTAAAAGAGAATAAAATAAATGTACAAATTGATAAATTAATAGATTAAAATGTAAGAAAATTATTAAAATTCAAGGAGTATTGCGTTAGGGTAGAAAAGCATTGCAACTTTGCTTGAACCTTTCAAGTTCCAATTGCACGACGTCCTCAGGGAGACTGTTCCACAGTCGGACGGTAAGGAATAAAGGACCTCTGGAACTGAGAAGTTCGACAGCGAGGCATATTTATTACATATTGGTGCTGCTGTTCAGCATCGTGAAAAGGGTACAGGGATCAGTTGTGAATGTGAAAGATCTGTTATTATACCTTAAGAAAAATTGACTAGCAAGAGACCATCCATCGATGGTCCAAGTCATAATTGCTAATATTAGGAAACAGAAACCTACCACCACGAACCACTCTCTCTAAAAGAGATAAATCTCTGGCTGAAGCAGACAGCCACACCGGAGAGTATAAGTTCTTAAAACTCCAGGTTATGCTTCGCATAACAATCCGCATATACATGAAATATTATCTTGCCCTTTTGTCCTCAGTTTTTTCCTCTTCGAATCTATACCTGCGAAAATGTTCTGGTATGACGGAAACAGAATGTATCATGGTTTTTGTCCAGTTGTTATGCATTAACTTGCCATCCTGAATGTTAAGCCGTTTCTGTCTGGAACTCAGACTCCTGCTATCCAACTCCAAAGGATGCTCCGTAATCCGCAAAGCTGATAAGTGACTAGTGTGCAGAATGAAATGATTCTCGAGGTAGGTGCGTCTGGTAGGGGTTGGGGGCCTGGGGGGCACAGGGGAGTAAGTAGATGTGGTGGTCCGTCGGACGGGAATATGTGCATCTGGAACGCTGGAAATTCTGGTCCATTAATTTGCTCGTCCCACCGGCCCTTGGATTATCCAGACATAGGATTTATTAACAAAGGAAAGGATTACCTCGACCAGATCTACCATCGTATAGAGACAGTGTTATGGAGCTGACTTGATTCGAAGTTGGTGACACTCTGGGAAATGCTGGTTATTATGTATGGAAATGTATGGGAGGGCTTTCATTTGACAGACATTCAGAGTAACAGGTGCTTTCTATTGTGACAAGCTTAGCGTTTCGACTCGTATTCTGAGGAATTGCTGCTTTCATCAATCCACCCTTTAAGCTTTCCACTCCAGTACACCTTTTGTGATTCGTTCTCAAATTTGAAGCAGTTGCTACACTTAACATTTTACCTTCTAATTTCACCTCTTTGATACAATGGTAATCCTTAATTTTAGCCGTGTAATTACTTCTTTTCTTTTAACGCTATTACTCATCCTGTTTATTATGATGACTGTGGGAGTTTTCTCTACTCGAAGTGTCTTTCCTCCTTTATAGCTCAGCTCTCGTCTTCATCATTTAAGCGGGAGCTTACTTGATGGTCGAGATCTTCGCTTCATCTCATAATTATTTTTCTTATTATCCTAAGTACGCCTCTTGCCTTTTCGTTTTAATCTTAACTTAAATGGTAACCCCGAGCAACATTAACATGAATGCAGGCCCAACTTACAGTGTCACAGTGAAGAAACATTTTTTTGTTCTCGATAATTCTCATTCTTTTCAGGTACCTTTAGTTTTAAGTTTTATATCTAAGGATAAAGTATGACGTATGACGAATGAAAGCACGGTCACAATGTGATGAGTGCTTCAGGAAATGGAAACCTATCATAGGTTCTCGTAAATGGTAGAAAAGCAGATGAGTTGTCTACTTATGGGGAGCATTAGAAAGGAATTAAGAAAATATTAACCCGAAAATTCACGATTACACGTTGGAATGTGTAGTACAGTGATGCTGACTTGTATTGCTGCTCCTCATTTATACGAAATACTTCATCACGTTAGACTTACGTGAAATTTCACTAATATGTACTTGGGCTTTTAAAGAAATAAACTCTTCAACATATAACGTCTAAGGAAACAAGTCACGGTTATTTGGAGACGTCCTTTACTCTGGGACAGTATAAAGGACAAAAATATTCACACTCAGTCTATGAATGAGCAATACCGTATTTCATTGGGGAATATATCAAATTAGACGCCCTGAATACGTTCTGAATAGAAATCCTCCCGTAGACACCGTCAATATTTTCCCTCGTGCCACCGGCTCATCATTCAGTTAATTCAGTAGTATCCTTGTCTGTATAATGCCAGGTCTACTCAGTGTAATCCCTCCCCTTTGTTAATAAATCCTCTTGTCGGATAATCCCAGTTCTGGTGGGACGTGCAAATTAGTGTAACTGAATTTCTAGCGCTTCTGATGCACATAATATTCCCGGCCGACGGCCTACCATTTCTGAGCCCATCCCTCCCGAAAATGAAAATACCTCACTCGACAATCATTTCATTCTGATCACTTGCCACTTATTAACGCCTAGGGAGAGAGAGGGGGGTGGGGGGGCTGGGGGTTCGAGTTTGATGAGTTCACCCAGACATGGAAATGGCTTACGATCAGTAAAGTTCTTCAACCTTATCTGAAAGATGAATAACAGGAATATGTTGAGTTGTACAAATTTAATTTAAATACACGAATAAGCCAATAAATAAATAAATAGATAGATAAATCAATAGAAATAGGAAAAATATAAAAAATTGGGTAGCGGAAAAAAAAACAAACCCTTCTTTTGACTTGAGATGAAAAATTAGGCGTTTGTTAATTTCCATCAGAAATATAAGTGCTCTTATGGGTATTGCGGATAAATTAGTTACTGTGACGGCTGTGTAGGAATTGATAATGAATGTCCTAAGCGTTTCGTGAGAAATAATCAAAATAGGTCATACTGTTTGGGAAAATAATATGTAGTCAAACATTCATATGCCTTTCCGTCATATTTTCAAATTTTTGTTGAAGTATTTATTGATACTTATATCGTATGAAGCTACTCCAGTTTTTGACATTCTTACCAGAAATTACGGAGAAATGTTCAAAAGAGGGTAAAGGTACTTGATGCTTCTGAAATGCTGCAGTTTTCAAACTCTTCTTCTTCTTCTTCTTCTTCTAGTATGGTGAGTTCATGGTTTGATCTCCAGTAGGTATAGGTAGGATGATATGGTCATTTTTTCTATTTGTAGGTCAAACTGAAATGGCGCTACTAAAGCACATGAAATACGCTCAAATATTAGAACTTTTGTTGGGTATGGCACGGTTAGTTCATAGGCAAATATTTACAATTCATATAGAAGCATCTTATATTATGAGTGGGAATTTTGCAATCCCGTTGCAGGGAAGAGCTATCATCTCTACTAATGCAGTTGGAGGAACGCTGTGTTTTTCCCCCCCCCCTCCCCCACTGTGTGTGTATATATAGTTATGTGCGTGTCTTCATAGGTATATTGTTGTTAAATCGATGACATGAAAACCCCGGAAATTGATGCATTGTTTGAAACTTCCTTTTCTGTGAAAAAAAAGAAGAAGAAAAAAAAAACTATAACAGTACAACTTATTAAGACCTTACTGTTTCCAGTTCTCTCACCTTCCACCTACTTTTACGTAGATATTCTCGTAAAATCGCTAGAATATCAAATTCGACTCTTCTCTCTCTCTCTCTCTCCATCCTTCTCTCCTCTCTTCTCTCGCTCGTCTCTCTCTCTCTCTCTATCTCCACCAAACCTCTCCTCCTCTCCTCTCTCGCTCTCGCTCTCAGTGCTCTCTCTCTCTCTCTCTTTCTTCCATGTACAAATGTATATTTATTCAGTAAAGGAATGAAAAACAGAGGTTCATTTCAAGGGGGGTGTGGGGAGTAATGCTGACTTGAAAATGCCGGTTACCCTCCCTCTTTTCTTGACCACTAATTGAGGTATCTAACAACTTCTTATGAATACCAGTTCATAGAAAAATGTTATTACAGAGGGATCGTGCGTCCTTTATTAACCTTTGACATTTTCAAAAATAGCAGAGGCTGTTGAATTTGCCATTTCGCAATTTGTTTTAGAACTTTGAAGCTGTACCGTGTGGGCACACAATTCTTCAAAGTTCAAATGTCCTTCATCAGAAACATTCATTATTTGATTGTAGCAATTTGTTTTCAGTTTTCGACTGTCTTTCCATTACGAAATAATTTGATACATTAATGCTTTTGTTTTTTTTACATAATTAGATGTCGTAAAGTACATTAGAGATGAATCGGGACTTTTAACTTTTAAAGGATGAAAGGATGATGTGAAAATGTGGCACAAATTTTTTTTGCCGCGATATTTTTTTGTGTCTTCAGTTCACCCGGAAAGGATGGGTATTCATGTAAGGCAAGGCGTTGCATAGAACGCTGAATTCAACCTCGAAGATCGACATCCATTATTTTATTGGTTTAGGAAAGACAGAAGGTCAGAAGACTATACTTTCTAGTTGTAAGAAGGATTTTGCACTCTTAGTTTCTCGTTGATTTTATTTGTTTATGTTTTACTATACGCCCTATTTAAATGAGCCCCTTCACTTCTACCTTTCAAACTGATTGCCATCAAACTTCGGAGGGATAATCGTATGGTCAGTGCCTCTGATCTCTCATTTTTCCCAAATTTTTTTTTTTTTTGTAATTATTCTCTCCTTTATATTGCAACTTAATTAAAAGAAGTCTGCCTTTAAATCTTATCTATGGATCTGGACGGTTACAGCTGGATTTGTATACAGATGCCACCAAGATTCTCTGAGCACGCATGCTATCGTCGATGTATTTTGGAGTATTTACATTAGATACGAAGTCCAAGATAAGTAGTGTTATTGCATTCCCCTTCAAGTAGGTATTTAGTTTAGTTAACGGATGACTTGAAAACTTCAAAGAATCCAGTAGTTGGATAGAAAACGCAGCAACAGAAATCCTCAATTGTCCTCAGTTTTAGCAAAATCGGTAGAGAAGAGAAATATTTGCAAATATAATTCTTTCCCTTACCATTCCAGTATGGAGATGCCCTCATAAAAAGGGCTTTAAAGATATAGTAGAATCTTTCTCTCTCTCTCCTCTCTCTCTCTCTCTCTCTCTCTCTCTCTCTCTCAGTATGATGTCTAATGTTCTGGTTAGGAATTTACATCTGATAATAAATGTAGACATTAGGTGTATGTTTTTAGCAATATCAATAGGATGTCTACTGTTATGGTTAAGAATTTAACAATAAGAGATATGGAGCTGATCCTCATATTATTCGTTGTATTTTCTTTATATACCACTGGCTTACATGTAAACTAATAAGAGACAGGAATGAAAAAGTTTTGAAAAAAAGAGTAAACAATATAGTAATAATCATTAGAAAAGAATTTAGCCTCATTGTTATGCTTTATTATTTAATGGTGTATCATAGATATTTTCTAGACTATATGGTTTATATGCTATTTCAGAGGTATCCAACGGCATTTTTATCTTTTTGGTTTGACTTTTTTTCAAGGAAACGGTTGTTAACGTTGGAATTTTTCTTCGCTTTCAATATAAAAACCTGAAAGTCTTCAAACCTGAAACACTCGGTGCCAGACATAGCTATTAACCTACAACAACAGCATTCCATCTTACTTTAAAACCTTACTCTAAGAATAGAAATATATTTTATTTCTGTTATAGGCTGGAATGAATTCAAATATAATATGAAGAGAATCAAAACATGATCTGAACTTTGGTAACAAATTGCTTAAGTAATGTTATGAGGAGGCTAAAAATACTTCACCTTTTTGGAGTGATGTAGATTATTTAAATTTTCAAATGTATTTTTATTAGTTATGGTTACGTCATCAACTTGCTTGCTGAAAGCAAAACTGTGGAGAGTAATGCTTAATCATTCAGACACGTTTGTTCATTTGGGCATAAAGTTTTGGCGACGGCGTTGCGGTACTGGAAGACAGCCACGAAATCGTTTTCCTGGAGGATACAGTTCTGTAGTTTAGCAGTAATAGGAAGGAAGCAGAAAAGAAGGCCGTAAACGATATATTGTTATTGTTTACTTTTCATTATTATTAAACTTTAATTTATTTCTTTATTTTATAATTATTTATTTTTGGGTTAATTCACATATTTTGCCCTGTATCTTGCAGGTGCTTCCTTGAATCATGGGGGTTTTTCAGCATAGACTTCTTGTAGTGAAGTCTTAGCCTGAAAGTTGCTCTTCTAAATCGTTCGAATGAAGCGCGTGGAAGGTGTACAGCGGCTGAAATGATTCGTTTTGTGTATTTCTTAGTGTCGTAGGATTAGGGGGGATTTGGTTGGCGTAGGACCTGTTGGTGTTAGTAGCTAAAGTTTTCTTTGCTTGCATCGTCATTCTATCGTTTTATATTTCAGTTGGAAAAGTTATACAAAGAAAAATACTAATGATACTCGCATTTTATTTAGCTTTTAATGCACCGATAACGAAGAGGAGCAGAGATAAATTGAGCTTTTTTTTATAGAAGTGTTGGTTATATTTGGCATTGTCTTAGCTCATGTAAAGGCAAAAGACGATAGACGCTGACCTGCTTGTTGAGCCATTTTAATTTTTTATAGGTAGTTTTATTAAGTATGATGACTTCTCCCTCTCAATTCAAACTGTAGACGATTGAATGCATTTTCTTGGGCGGACTATGCCGCATGACTGGCACTGTGCTTGTTTATTTTATATTGAGCCAGTCATATGCCCCTAAATCATTCTCTAAAGCACCATTTATACCATTGATAAGAGTTACATGACATCCTGATACTTGGTGTTATTACTAGGATAGGACTTAACGAGTACCAGACTGATGTAATTGGGACTTTCCACAGTTCAGAATAAAGGATCATGTGGTGTAAACTCTGGATGTTTGTTAACTCCATTTTGAGGTCAACTTTTGTTTCATCCTGCATTTGCTTTTCCGAAGCTCTACATCTTTCATTTGCTCATGTTCTGTCAGTCATTTTTGTTCCATTCGTTCCTTTTATTTTTGGGTTTCCCCTACCTACAATTTGCAGTTGTTGGTGCCTACACGACGAATATCCCCCTGACATAGCAATGTCAGGGGATATTCGTCTTGCATTGTACTTACATGATCATATTCACTGTTGTATCTTTACTCTCTCAGGTTTCATGTAATATTTCAGTGGCGGAAAGAGATACGGAGGACAAAGGATTTATGTTATTTTCATTATTCTGTGTGAGACAACATGGATGGGCTGAGGGAAACTATGATTATTTACATAATGTTTAATAAAGGAATGTGGTTGGAATACGAATGTGGCAGGTGGAAGGTTGGCGGTGACATGGTTTCCTCAGTGATATCTAAGCTTCTCTAGATGTAAATTTTTAACGTAGATATCCTACCGTTATGGTTAGGAATTTACATCTGGTCAACCATAAATGTAAATTCCTAACCATAACAATAGGATGTCTAATGTTATGGTTAGGAATTTACATCTGATACTAAATGTAGACATCATACGGTAATGGATAGGAATTTATATCTAGCAGACCTTAGATGTACGTTCTTAGCCATAACAATAGGATGTCTACGGTTATGGTTAAGAATTTAACAATAAGAGATAGACATCCCATTCTAACGATTAGAAATTTACATCTAGCAAACCTTAAATGTAGATTCCTAACCATAACAAAACGGTGTCTACTGATGTGGTTGGGAATTTACACGTAAGGTTTCCTAGATGTAAATTCATAACCATAACAATAGGATGTCTACGCTTAAAAGTAATTGTTCACATGCCAACTTCTCAAATATGCTCTTGGTAGGGATATGAATGTATGCAAAATATATCTGATTGTCTGGGAAGTTAATCTTGTAATTTCTTGACTATATCATGTGTCTAAATTAATGTTATTGATAGTCCCAGTTGTATTTCACTTTTTCATCAATAGATCTCTGAATTTTGTCATTTTCATGTCCAAGTTCCAAGTAAAGCATATATGGTAATAACCTTTTCATTTATTGAAGATTGTTGACTCGCGTACGTGAATGAAGTATTTATACCCCATGACGTACCAGATAATATACTATGGCTACTACACAGTCAAATTTCTCTTGTTGTATCTGTCAGGGCGAAAATAAGAAGCTGGCAGATGTCAATTCCCTTTTTATTTTTTATATTGCAAAGCACATTTTCCTTAAGTAGAATAAAGGAAAAAATACAGGAGCTAGAAAATTGACATTTGCATTTCAGGCAACTGAAATTATTTCTACCTCAAATTCCTTTTATCTCATTTTTCCGTATGTCCTTTACCTTTTGACAATAATTCTCTTCGTAATTTAAGCAGTTCTTATCATGATCATGCTCATAGATTTTTCATAAAAATAATGCAGTCTCTCTCTCTCTCTCTCTCTCTCTCTCTCTCTCTCTCTCTCTCTCTCTCTCTCTCTCTCTCTCTCTCTCTCTCTCTCTCTCTTCATTTCCTTTATTTGTTTTTCTCGAAAACAGGATATATGCAGTATATATGCAGCTGATATTTTCTAACATTAGTTTCGCCAGTCTCGTAGGTTTTCATTGTAAATTACGCTCTCTCTCTCTCTCTCTCTCTCTCTCTCTCTCTCTCTCTCTCTCTCTCTCTCTCTCTCTCTCTCTTCAGTTCCTTTATTTGATTTTCTCGAAAACAGGATATATGCAGCTGATATTTTTTAACATTAGTTTCGCCTGTCTCGTAGGTTTTCATTGTAAAAAACGCAGTCTCTCTCTCTCTCTCTCTCTCTCTCTCTCTCTCTCTCTCTCTCTCTCTCTCTCTCCAGTTCGTTTGTTTGTTTTTTTCGGAAACATGATATAAGCAGCTGATATTTTCCAAGATAACGGTCACAAGTCTACTTTTTACCTCTAAGAAAGATTCCTTGTATAAATGTCGTTTTCAACTGAAAAATGTAACAGAGAGAGAACTGTGACTAGGAGATGCGTGAAGTGCAGCAGTAGAGTAAAATGCATATATATTTTTATTTTATCTTTCTGACTGAAATAAATTGCAGTCATAGGACTATCAAAAACAAGTATAGGTATATATATCCACACACACACACACACACACACACACACACACACACACACATATATATATATATATATATATATATATATATTATATATATATATATATATATTTATATTTATAAACGGTTGAACTACAAATGTCCTTTAATATCTAATTCACTCTACGTCGGAATTAATATGTTCGGTTAACTATACACTGTTTTTTTCCATCTGTCCATCGCCTGTGGTGTTTGCGCATGATAACACTGCGTCCAGGGCTTTAAATAATATCCTATTTCGAATATTAACGGTGTAATTCGCATACAATGAATTATTAAAACACTTTTCAGTTGCAAATGTACACCCAGATATCTTTTTATTTAAGGCCCCAGGACGCAGTGTTACCATGGCGAAAACACCACAGGTGGATGGAGAGATTGAAAAACAGAGTATATATGAAAATATTGGATATTAAAGGACATATGTAGCTTAATGCGTATATATGAAGCGTTATGCTCGCTTTGGTTGCGTTCGTCCTTGGTTCTTCTCTCTCGCCTCAGATGATGGCAAAGCATTCTAGAGTTATATATATAAAAAAAGAAAAAATTAGCTTTATTTGCAAATTTTAATTCAACACTGAATTTAGTTCAGAAAAAGGCCTGATGTGTCTCACTCAGGTGATAAATGACTTGCACACTGCAGATTAGTTTAGTTTTTCCAGGTTTGAACAGATTGCAGGAATGTGTGTACCCTCTTTACGCCAGATTCTTGCGAAATCGTGAATTCTGTTCTGAGTGATGTTTTCTTCCGTTAATTATCCACAAGGTATATTATTTTCAAAACTACTGTAAATATCCTATACGTCCAAAAGAAATAAATAAAAAAAAGCGTCAGTAAAAGGACCTGAATTATGCCGTAAGGGAAATCTATTGACATGAAATCATAATGGTAAATTCATTCCACTGGATTTGATTGGTATATGTACTATGAAATATCTGTGCTTTATGAATGTTGACTCTCTGTTGCACACGGTGCTATAATTCATTTCACCCCTGGGAAATCTGCCATTGATATGTGAAGTGGGTTGTGCAATATGATTGTGCTGAAGTAATATTGCTGTATTTGGTGCCCTTGATTCGAATACAAGTTGTTCTACTTGATGAACTCACGGAGTGAAACGTAATCCGAAGAGTTACCATTGTAAAGACAGGAAATATAAGTCAGGATATTTTCTTGTTAATATCCTTGTAATAACATTACAGCTACTTTAAAAGTGGAATTTGAGTAAATTACAGCTGTGGCCAAATGTCACTTTATCTGAGCATTTCGCAATGGTTTGGGCAAAATTATATCGAATTCTTAAAACACAGTGTAGTTCTTTCACTATACGGGAAACATATTTTACTCACGGAATATGTAAGAAAAATAATAACTATATTACGCAATTGTAAAAAATACCACTACTTAGCAGTTCCAGAGCTCCTTCCCCCAAAATAACACTGCAATGCTATCTTCATAAAAAACTATGTATATATATCTTAATACCATATGCACATGCTTTTGTGTGTGTGTATATATATATACACACACACACACAAAAGCATGTGCATATGGTATTAAGATATATATACGTAGTTTTTTTATGAAGATAGCATTGCAGTGTTATTTTGGGGGAAAGAGCCCTGGAATTGCTAAGTAGTGGTATTTTTACAATTGAGTAATATAGTTATTTTTCTTACATATTCCGTGAGTAAAATAAGCGAAGTAAAAGATCATTCTTTTTACATTTGTTATTACACGAGGCTTTCACTTTAATTTATTGCGTTTTGTTTTGACGACTGTAACTTTTGACGTCATGGAACAAGAAAATAAAGAGTATAAATCTTCGCCTAAATGTATATTTTCGCGATATTTCATTAAAAATCCAAATGCGTTCTTCGTGACAGTTTTCCCAGGCCCAGCTCTATCCTCCTCCTCTCTCATTCTCTCTCTCCTCTTCTCTCTCTTCTCTCATCTCTCTCGCCTCTCTCCCATCCTGTACTGTCTCTTTCGTAATCCCTCCTTCGCTCTATTTAATCCGAGAGGGGCCGAACCCACTTTCTGGGAGACATTTCATTATCTTCTGATTATCTCTTGCAAGACTTGCTGTGTAATTGAAGGCGCTGCAGGAGACCTGAGGATACCAGCTGGAAAAATACGTCTTTGCACATTTTCGATTTTTCATGAGGAATGCTTTTCAGATTTCCGCTTTGAGTTGACAATTTCCATAAATCTTTAGCAACATTCCGTAATCGGTTTCATGTTAAATGTTATTATTATTATCTTATTATTATTATCTTATGTTTATGATTTATTATTGAAAATCAGCTTAACGTCGTTCTGTTGTGATATATTTCCAAGCACGATTCCTAAACTATATTATCATTCTAAATTTAGCCGTTAAGCTTTCGGCATTTCTGATTCTTTTGTGGGTTACCTTAAAATGCAACATTTCTAGTTAAAGCATGGTTCAGAGGTATTTATTTACAGCCTCCCTGCTGTAAATGTCTGTGTTGTCATTGAACTATTTTAATCTTTTATATATAAAAAAAAATCCAGATTCTGTAGCAGGAATGTTATTTCTTTTCAATTTGCAATAAAGTTTTCTGTTGTTGCTATAAATCACGTAGCCATGAAGATCTTAAGACATCTCGCTCGTCGAGTTATATGAAAGAAGTCGTTTTTCAGGTTTGCATTATCACCAAGCCATTAAGGCACATATTCAGTGTAATCTGTTAAAATTTACTTAAATTAAAAAAAATAATAATTACACATATGTGTTTGTTAAAAGTTTTAATCGAGGCATCTTAAGTTGCCTATGCCTGACCAATTGGAACATTTTCCTGGCACAAGGAGAGTTGTTCATAGTTGAGCAAATCCAAGGGCGTTAGTCAGGACAAATCCCCCACCCCTCTCCTTCCCTAGAGTAACTGACGCAATGAATCCTTAAATAAATCCCTACAAAATAGAGCAATTTATCTGCCCATCTC
>NC_087205.1:80633480-80636510 GCF_015104395.2 Macrobrachium nipponense
GAGATTTTAAGTGAAAAACGTGGTCGGAGATAGATGGGCAGGTTTATTTTGGAGTAACGATAGAATGTTGACAGAATTAGAATATGCAAACGATGCTGATTTGATCAGGAAAACACCACAAGATTTAAAAAGCTTCTTAATAGACTGCATCATACATCGAGAGAAATGGGACACATAGTTAAATCTAAGAAAAACTAAAGTAACGGGACTTGTGTTTACGCAAAGGGAAAAAATAATACGAGACAGAATGATTATATCCTAAGCAATTTTGGAAAGAGTGTGATAACTATACTCGGCGGTTTTTTTCATCTGTCCATCCGCCTGTGGTATTTGCACATGGTAACACTGCGTCTCGGGCTTTAAATACTATCTTATTTCGAATATTAACGCTGTAATTCGCATACAGTAAATTACTAAAACACTTTTCAGTTGCAAATATACACCCAGGTATCCTTTTATTTACCTAAAACTTACACAGCGCAACTATTTAAAGCCCGGGATGCAGTGTTACCATGCACGACCACCACAGGCGGATGGACAGATGGAAAAAAACAGAGTATAATACTGGTTCTCTTGACTTTACATAAGCGAACGACTAAAATGGGTAGATCAGATAATAAAGGTGTGTGTGTGTGTGTGTGTAGACACACGTTTGTTTGTTTCTGTATAACGTATAACATTATTATGTGTATCTATAATGTTGTGATCTAATCTTTTCGATAATCATTCCTGATTCAGAGATATTCACGTCATTCCTTTTTTACCGATATTTGAATACAACTGTATAACTGCATTTGGGCTAAATTTGTAACAATATAAATAGCTAAGTATAGGCGCGTCTGTTTATACTTCTATCACATCTTTCGTTACTATAGTTTTCATGTTGGACTGTACTTGATTCACCAACGGAAATCTTGTATACGAATGATTTTTCCATGAGATATTTTGCAAAAAAACGATCTCCAAGAAGGATCATTGCAGGATGTGAGCCTCTCAGCTGCTCAAGGCTTTTGAGTTTGGGACTCGTTCTAGAGTATGAGTTCGGTAATTGTTATACTAGTTTTTCTAGGATTGAAGGCTGACATGACCTGTCACTTTGCAACTTTAATTTGATTTACATATTTGGTTATGTGGCATATTCACTGTAATTTAACCTCCGGTCTGCTTATATTACCGTCTCCATTTTCAGTCAGTTTTTATAAGTATATAATTTACTCCCTTCATTACTTATCATATATAAGCCTTGTATAAAACAATATCTCATTCTATTTTTATAATTTTGATTTGCCCCACGGGAACTTTTATTTTCGTGTTAAAAATGGTTGTACATTCTCTTTAATAAAAGAGAACATTTAACCTATGTACTTGACCTAGATGGAATCGTAGTTTCTCCTGAAATTCATTGACCATCAAGGTGAAATTGTTCATTTTAAAGCATAAAAAAACAAAGGCCGAGAACCCTCTCATGCTGAGGCAGCTTAATGACCGTACATCACTCAAGTAAAAACGAAGATAAATGAAAAAAATAAAGCCTCATCTTGCGGCAAGCAAATATCGAAGATCATACTTAACCGTCGTTCGCTCATGCAACCAGCTATCGTTTTCCAAAATGCTTTACTTTTCGGCGCTGTATATATATATAGTATAGATATATATATATATATATATATATATATAGATATATAATATAATATAGATATTTATAATATATATATATATATATATATATATATATAGATATATATATAGTATGTATATATATGTGTATACATATATATATATATATATATATATATGTATATGTGTATAAGATATATATATATATGCGTTATCATATATATATATATATATATATATATATATATTTTTTTTTTTTTTTATTTGTGTAATAATGCGTCTTCGTAACTAAAAGCTCAGCTGCATCCTTCCCAGTCATGTAACTCCAGCAAGCTTAGTTCCCATCCCTTATTGTTTCTTTATTGTAAGTAGAATTGGATAACCTTTCTTGAAAGAGAAGAAAGGTGTATTAAAAATAGTTTGTAGTTGAAGAATCTTTGTACTGGACCATTGATATGCTTTGAATACAATCGTGTACCTTCAGTTTGGCGACTTTTGTTGTTCTTGTTATACGTTAAGTGGGATAACCCTTTTGAATTGTAACTAATGGCTCTTGCATACTTCATAAATTCTAAGTCTGTAAAGTTTTACCTGCATCGTTTATTAGCATTTATACAAGAGAAGTGAGATGGGTGGCTGCTTAAGTTGAATGTGCATGCACGACACATATCTTGACATATAATATCACTAAGTCAATAACCCTAGTGACACATGCGAACCTGAGGACATCTTATTTCCTTAGAGTGTCTGGAAGATTATTCTTCCACACGCTGCTAGGGACAGGAAGGAACTGCAGCGAGGTAATGGCAACCTCATTTTTTGAAAAAAGATTTAATGTCAGTGAAGTGAAATACTCAGTGGAAAAAGGATTAGATATAATTACGCACACACCCTATATAGTATATATATATATATATATATATATATATATATATATATATATATATATATATATATATATATATATATAATATGCGCATATATATATGCATATATATATATAATCATATATATATATATATATATATATATATATATATATATATATATATATATATATATATATATACGTGTGTGTATGTGTGTATTATTTGGGAAATGCTTAGCCAGACATGTTCGTTTTATGGACATATCTCGAAACAAATTACCTTTTCTTTTCATTCTGTGCTCATGAGGGGTAGGTGTTTGTTCATTTCCCCCCTCCTATTCAATTGTAGGCAAGAAAGTCATTAACTCAGCAGTCATCGTTTTCTTATTTTTGTTCGCCAGGTATTGCGAAAATTTTAATTTTGTAGATATATTTCTGCACTTTTCCATTTCAAAATCCTTTGCCACCCAAAAAGTTTCCAATGCTCAAGAGGAATTTCATCACATCATGGCGAGGTCTATTTCTGACGCTCACCTTTATTTGCA
>NC_087205.1:80637010-80682010 GCF_015104395.2 Macrobrachium nipponense
TTGATTTTCGGTGGATAACTTATATTATCACGCAATTGAATGCTCGGGGAGCAACCACTATGATTAGAATGAACCGCCAGATAATCAGGTTTGATGGAATTAAAAACCGAAATTCTAAAATCCACTCCTAGAGTGCATATTGAAAGAATATTATTATATTATTCATATATCCACCATTGCATGTGAACATAAAGTAAGTTTCCACCGAATATACTGCCTTTATGGAAACCAAATTATTCGTTAAATAGCAACTAGAACTATGCTTATAAAAATTATATGCATGTTAGAAATTTATATACTATATATATATATATATATATATATATATATATCTAGATATTATAGATGTATTTTATATATATATATGTTGTCTTAACGTCTAGATTATTGAAAAAATTTAAGTTATTACATTGCGAACTTTCTAATCGAAACATCATCGATGTTCCTTGTATTCAAACATTTTTTCATTTGTTGAGAACAGAAGCCGTTTTTGTATATAATGATGTCTTGTGTATTGACCCTTTTTTTCCCGTAATTTTTATAATGTTCCTCGAAACGTCATCGATATGTTTTGTATCCAAGTAATTGTTACTAATATGTTGAGGGCAGAAACATTAATTTAACGGTGCAGGATTCCCATTTACTTTTGTTTTCATGTTTACACCAGATCAGGGCTAGTTAGGTATTTGGTTGCCTCTTCCATCGGCCTTTGAATGAAAGATCGGTATAATGTACGCTAATAGCCGTTCTGCAACGGTTTTGTTAATAACAGTATATGTGTCCGTATATTTTTAGAAACAAACAAATTACACATCACACCTCTCCAGTGCGTTTGTTGTAGTTCTGGTCGTCTATCTGTAACGGAATTGAATACTGATAAGGTATCTCGTGCCATCAATCAAGTTGCGACGGTACCTGAAGATAATTTTGAATGATTGGACGAACAGTATTTTAGCGGAATGTGAGCAATGATTTCTCTGCTTTATGGAACTCGTAAATTTATTTCATTAGTGGAAAGTTTATATCCAGACCTTTGCCATAAATTCCGCGGCCGACCAAATGAACATTTTGTTATCCCCGGGGATCGTTTTTCCTCGAGTCCTAACATTTCACGGCCCTTCTCGCAAAGGCAGGACTTTTTTGATCGCAAAGAACTGAGCTTGCAATTTCTAATGGCATTACGAACATGATGAATGCACTCCACAGGCCGCCTGATCGATGGGCCGGTATGCGCATGATTCTTTTCCTTAAAATATGAGCCCTCGTGATCTGATTTCGTCTGGGCATCTCTCTCTCTCTCTCTCTCTCTCTCTCTCTCTCTCTCTCTCACACACACACACACACACACACACACACACACACACACAATAAACCAGTATTAGTATTGTGGACGAAGGCAGTTGGCTTTACAGTGTAGCAGGGTAGTATCCTATTTAAACTAAAACACGATAGACCACTTTAATAACTTCCTTGTACGTCCTCATACTCGGCAGTTCCTGACCCTTGGGACATCAGGTACCGTTACGAATCTTGGACTGTCTGGCCAAGGGGTGGCCGACGGTAAGTCTAAAGTTGAATTTTACCTGTAGACTTATAACAGAGGAAAATATATGGGTGCACTACATTTAATAATAAAGATATAATTATGCATTTCCATGTAAAGTCGCATTTGCTCTGGTATTTATGCACATTTATGATTTAATAATTTCATTTCATTTTCCCATAAAGTTTTTCCTCTCTTCAGTGAAGCACAAAAGCCAGATTCTTTTTCTCATAAATTTCTTGTTATCTCTCCGCACCATTGTCTGCATGCTGATGTCTTACAAATGTCTTGTATTGAAGGAGAATTAATTAATCTTGAACTTGAAGAGCCTGTATTTGAGGGAGGAATGTCTTTCATGATTCATGAAACCTCCTTCTTTATGGAAAACCTCCTTTTGAAAGGAGACGCTCATCCTTGCGTTCTTTGCGTCCCGGTTGTTATTTCATTTTTGTTGGTAGTTTTATTCCCTCCCCTAATGAGGTTCTCATTATCGTCGTTTCTTTTTGCTTTTCATTTTTTCTCTTTTTGCTTAATATCTTCAACTATTTTCCGTATCTTATTCTGATATTTTTTATTTATGATTTTTATTCTAATCACGGTACTGCTTTTGCATTAATTGCCAACTCATTATTGCAAGTATGACCCTCCTTTTGCACATTTTTAATGAACACGGTCATTCCATCTCTTGATTTTTTGCATTTTCTTTAATTCGTGTAGTGAGTTTTTCTCTCTCCCCCTCTCTCTTTAAGTGCCTGTGAACTTTGATGTGACTTCATTTAATCATCTCTCTCTCTCTCTCTCTCTCTCTCTCTCTCTCTCTCTCTCTCTCTCTCTGGTAGGTGATTGTTGTTCAGGAGATCTGCAGCCCAAAACATGTGTTGGAATTCGACCCAACGTGTTTTTTTCATTACTGCTGTAAGGTTTAGGTATATCTTAAACTTACTACTAGACGAATAATAAAGATGAATTTCCGTGAGCATATCATTGCCATAACTACGCAGACTCTCTCTCGTCACCCCCCCCCCCCACATACCAATTGGCTTTGCAGACATATATGCATATTCAAATATAATATTTACGTGATGAGAAATCTGAACCCGATGCATTGTTCGCTTTTGTTTCACATTTGGTTTTGCGTGGCTGTGGTGTGTTGTGTGTGGTTGAGAGAGGAGAGAAGAGAGGGAGAAAGAGAGAGAGAGAGAGAGCGATAGGAGAGAGAGAGGGAAATTACCAGGGGCAGGTTGGCGCCATTGAGTAAAACTGCCCAACGTCAATCAACTACCGATTAAAATTATTGGAAGACTAATATTCTGTAATAATATGGTTCAACAGTGCCAAATAAGGAGTTTTGCATGAAAAAAACTGTAATCGATTTTTGCATTTCATTTTTCAACATATTAATCATATTTTATAAAACCATTAGACATTTATGTATGTACATTTTTCAACATACCTCTCATGAAATTAACTTTTAATTCCTCTGTATATTCTGATGCTTGAAATTATGATTTAAATTACGTATTTGAGGAGAAAATATCTTTTAAAAAATGTGTTCAATTTCTTTGGAAAAATATGCTATAATAAACTTGGCGTCTCCAAAAGCTACGTAATTTTAGGACTCATTCCGGTTATTCAAACAAATAAACGGGAGATTTTTGTGAATGTCACTCGTATAAGTGAACTTTCATGTAACTAATTATGCACATTCTCTCTCTCTCTCTCTCTCTCTCTCTCTCTCTCTCTCTCTCTCTCTCTCTCCTTCTCTCTCTTCGTATTCCATCATGCATCTCTATTTCTCTCTCACTCATACACGAACCTGACGATGGGGGACGAATGATCGTGATCCTTGAAATCCAGTACTCCACTGAAGACCTAAACAGTGAATTAGGTATTTAGTTCTTAGCTGATTGTCGTGGGTTACATCTAGGAGAGAGAGAGAGAGAGAGAGAGAGAGAGAGAGAGAGAGAGAGAGAGAGAGAGAAAGATTGTTCCGTCAAAAATTTATACATTTAAAACGAGAGGGACACGCCGAGATAATCCTCATCACCCCTGGATGAAACGACTCATAATATATGAAAATAAATGCTCTCTCTCTCTCTCTCTCTCTCTCTCTCTCTCTCTCTCTCTCTCTCTTGTAGGAGTGAATTTGTGCTGTGTAAGGGCATCCCAAGCGGCATTATTAAGGGCATTAATAATGGGCCATTAAAAGACTTGTTATTCTAACTGCCCTCAAAACTTACAATAGCAGATATCAGGGTAAACCTTGTCAAGGATTAAATGCTGTCAACAGCTGCTGCATTAAGACATGAGAGCTTCAAGAAGACACCTTATTTAGTCCTTAATGAAGGCCCTTTGAACACCCCTAAGCCTTGTAAGCCCTTAGAGAGGTCCTTACTCAGACATTAAAACCCGAAAACTTTTCTTCAAGTGTTTATTGGATTTATGAGAGTTTGCCAAGCATTTTAGACTGTCAAAAGAGGAATTATATCGTCTTTAATGCCTACGTTATCGAATTTTCAATAGGAGCCTTTGCAGATTCTTTTCGAAGCCATTAATATCATCCTAAATCACTTATCTAGACTTTTAGAAAAGGTTTAACCAACCCGTCATTACCATTAGAAAAGCAGTTTATGACGCCAATAATGTCTGCAAAAGAACATTTGATCAAATCTTAATGTTCTTTAACAAAAGTTTTGAGGCCTTACAAGAGCTCTCACCTTGTCATGAGGCTATGAAAAAGGACGCTTCTGAAATCATTATGACCCTTAGACGATCCATGAAGGACACTGAAAGTTCAGTTATCAACTATTTTAAGCCTTTAGAACAGCTCTAACCATTATCTTGAAGGGTCACAGGAAATCTCATATCAAGGCACTAAGGCCCTTTGTAGATCCCGTATCGAGTCCTTAAAGCCCTTAATCAAGGACCTTAATCAAGGAAACAAGGGAAGCAATGTGTTCATAAAAAGCCTTTATTGTGTCCTAAAGATTTGTATACTAGACCTTATTAAGGCACCGTATATCCAAAAGGAGGCCTTAACAAAGCAGTAACGCCATTAAAGAAACTTTATCAAGCCCCTAATGCCCTTGAAATGTGCCTTATTAACTCGTGAAAATTCTTAAGGTCCTCAGGGACTTCAGAATTCTAGCGAAGGAAAAAGAAGAATGAAGCCTGTACACTGAGTAAGCGAGAGAAGATTGATTGATCTATGGCTAATAAAACTGGCGTCGCAACATCTAGGTTACTGGGGACGTAATAAAATTTCAAAAAAAATTCATAAGATGATTAAATGAATAAGTTTCAAAGGAATTTCAGATAAGAATTTATATATATATATATATATAATATATATCTTATATATATATATACTAATATATATATATATGACATATATAAATATATATAGATATATATCTATAGTATATATATAGATATATTATATATAAATTAGTGACTGGTAATCTTCTTAGGCACGACGAAATGGTAATTCAGTTGTATTCCACATAGGAAATGAAAATGTATGTCTCAGAAAATGCCCAACAATTTCGTCCTCCAATGGACCTCTTCTTGGAGCGTTTATTATATATATAATATATCTATATATATACTATATATATATATATATATATATATATATATATATAATATATATATATGTGTGTGTGTGTGTGTGTGTGTGTGTGTGTGTGTGTGGCGCGCGCGTTTATGGATGTATACGCACCCAAAAAACATATCCACTGCTTGTAGTGGAAGAATCGGGCGCTGGATCTGCTGCCTTCGAAATGAAAAATGATCCTTTGAGGGATAAAGTCCGAGAAACTTTTGCATCGAAAACAACAACTTGTCTTTAACTTTACTCCTTTTCCTGTATTTTTCGGAGTTATGGTTAAGTGAGCGTAAACCTTGCAGGGTTGACTTTGCAAAAGACGGATGCTATTTCGTATTTGCAGTAATCAATCATGTATTTATTTTATGCCATCATGTCATGACGAAGAAACTAATTAATCTACGCTGTCAAACGATAACATCTGATGACAATTTATTTTATAGATCTCTCTCTTCTCTCTTCTCTCTCTCGCCTCGCTCTCTCTCTCTCCTCTCTCTCTCTCTCTGGGTTTCTCTCTCTCTCTCTCTATATGTATTCAATCTATATATATATATATATGCTATATCTATATAATATATATATATAGATATAATATATTATACTATATATAATATATAATATATATATATGTATATATATATATTATATATAATATATATTATATATTAGTATATTGGATTCACTATTACAGGTTTAACTTATTAGATAGATTGCATGAGTACAGCTAAAAGGATTGTAACATTGTTCGTTCATAAACCTATGGTTCGACTCCTGATTAAGACTGGTGTATTGAACTCGATAATATGTTGGTATATACTACTGAAGCTTCGGTTGATGTGGACTGTTTTCAGTTCTAGATTCTACTTAAATTAGAACTGGAAGAGTCAGAATCAGTTGTGAATCTTAGTTAATGCTGAGTACAGTAAATGTGCGATCATACATAATTCTGATGAGGGTAGATGCACTTATCATGCATAATTTCCATGGGATGTAATTTATTAGCTTATGCATTGTACTCACACAGACAGACTAGCACATGCATACATATATATATATATATATATATATATATATATATATATATATATAGTATATATATATATATATATATATATATATAGTATTATATATATAGTTATATTTATTTACTTATTTATTTACATAATAATTTATAATATATAGAGAGAGGTATCGGATGCATCCTGTAGATACATAATTCTTTAGAGCTTTGTTCATATATCTCGTACTAGAATTTTTTTTTATCAGTTAGTATTTTTATTTGTGTTTTGTACTTCACACGCTATACTGTTGGTTCCTCTCTATCCATTTGATATCCTTCCACCGATTTTTTTCCGGGAAAATAGTAAATTGTTAAAAGGCCAGCGAATGTTTGAAATGTTTTTTTTTTTATTGTTTTTTCGGCGTTTTTGAAACAGAAAGGCACACAGGATAGATCCGTGTGTGTATGAATCACTGAAAACCCCCAAATAACTGAATCTGACCCTTTTATAAATCTCCGGCTCTTCCTCAACCGCTACGTGAGCAAGACTAGTTGTGGAGAGCTTTTCGACTTCACACGAGGTCTGCTGATGATGGCATATGTACAACAGTGCTATGCTATGCATGAGCCTTCTGTCATCATTAAAAAAATGTCTTAGTTTTTCGAAGAAAGTAATTTATTTATATTGATTATACTTTACGTTTATATCGATGCAGGTTTGCTTTGTAGTCAGTTCTGCTTAGTCCCGTCCACCAAAACGTCGTGGAAGGAGTCTGCATTGAGTCATTTTCCAGTTTGTCTGTTTGGATAATAATAGCTCTGAGGCTGATATTATTACTTGCTGTCTAGTAGCGGTAAACTTTAAATGTTTTAATTGATTCACGGGTGGTACCATTTCCTCGTCCCAAAGGTCGTTTTGAACATTGAATATCTACTTAATTTCGCAGCATTTATACGTAAATGTTTGCATTTATTTGTTACCTTTACTTAATTTTTGTTTTACATACCTCGTATCAATGTCATCCAGTAATGCTCTCCTCGTATCAGTATCATCCAGTAATGCTCTCCTCATATCAGTATCATCCTTCCCTTCTCTTAAAAATATCCAGGAAAGACCAAGAAAATTATGGAAGAGTTTTGCGTTTTGTTCTGAATAACAGTTATAGCAGTATATACAGTTACAGCAGTATATATAATGTGATAATAAGGGTTAATAATAACAAAACTATTAGACATTAAAAAATTCTGATCTTGGTGTGCTAGAATACCTCAACTTGAGGTTTAGTGGAAAACAAGGGTTATCATTTCTTTGATTTCGCTAGAGTGTTTGTATTTTTCTCGTTCGTTAGCTTATGAAGTTATCGAAGATATTCATTATCATATCCTGGAAAAGAACCAGACCAATACGAGTAACACTAATATAACTATGCAGTTTTGAATATTGATGGTTCGTAGGCACCAAATGTAACTCAACGTTCTTTGGAGAGTCTACAGAAACCTTTATTGAGTCCTTAAATTTTCTAGATAGAAAGAGTTTCCCTTTTTTATTTTTTAATCATTTATGCATCATACCCTTTCACTGGCATATTCATTTTACTTTACTGCTATAACGCAAGCGAATATGTTTGTTAACCCTGTAATTGATTTTTTTTTTTTTAATATATCTCATAGTTAAAGTGACAAAATAAATCAGTTTCCATTGCTTCTCTGTATATCCCCACAATATCACCACTTACCAACATTAATCCGGTTTTTATGAAGTTTATTTTTTTCATTTTTATTTTTTTTTTACCCTTACCTGACAACTCCAATCTTTATCAGATTTCCCTTACCATAGTCGTTTCACAGGCCGACTGTTTCAAAACATTTGCTCTTTTTACATTCTCTGTATTCCATCGCTAGATTTGCTCACGCTCTGTGAGTTTGGCTTAATTACTTTATACGTGCCCCTAGTTTTTTTTAACCATATTCTTCTAGTAGTATTTTTTTTAGACATTGCTATACTGACTTGTTTTTTTTTTCCATATTCATACAGAAACCCACAAAAATAATTACACGAAAGCGTTGCCGACACGAAGCATGCATTATTCTGAATGCTTGGAAGTTTAGGGATATAATCTGAATACGTTTCATACTAGATAAAAATTTTCTTTATACGTATGTATGCATCTCTCTCTCTCTCTCTCTCTCTCTCTCTCTTCTCAGAAGCGTCTGGACTTTTAGGGATATCGCAAATGTCTTCCATTTTATTCTGGTTTGAGAATCAATTAGTTTGCTAGTTGACCTCGCAACCTCTGAACTATGAAGCCAGAGAGAGAGAGAGAGAGAGAGAGAGAGAGATGCATACATATGTATAAAGCAAATTTGTATCGAATATGAAACGTAAGTAGACTATATCTCTTATACTATAATCAACCATTGGGTTACAAGTAATTATTTTTGTAGGTTTCTGTATTCATATGCGCATATGTATATGCACTATGTATTCTGTATTCTCTTCCTAATTTTAGGTGGCGTGATATTTTAGTAAATCTTCCTTTCAAAGAAAGGGAAAAAATAATCTCAGGTTAAAATTGTATCTATGATTTGGTTACTACAGTACTTTAAAAAGAAATATCTAATGCTAAAATACACAGAACGTTGCAGTCATGAATGCTTTTACTGCAGTGAATTAAGTCGATACCGATCGTATTGTATTCATCCATATCAAATTGAGTGAATCCATCTTCTCTTAGGTGACTGGGAACCACCGCTGATATCTACTGATAGCTGACAGATCACAGCAATCAGAAACCGCTTATGTAATCGAATTCTTGACAAATTCGATTAGCATTCGTCCATGGTATTCTCGTGCGTTGGAATGAAAAGGGTTCCACGGAAAAATGGTATTTTTGTTCTAGTTGACTTTGTGATTTAGATATGTTTTTATAAGGGATTCAGTTTTTCATGAGGTCGTAAAATAGCAACAGTGAATAAATAATACAGCAAAGGAGAATGCAAGTTATCCATCGTTTTAATTTCACCCAGCGTTTTGGATATCCATTTCCATTTACACTAAGTGATTCAGTTGCTAAGATTTTATTGTATTTTCGTGGTTGTATGTAGCCCTGATGCTGGAAATGGATTTCTGGAATGTAGTCAGAAGTAAACAAGAGAGATGATTTCCAGTCCTCTCACTGTCATATTCAATGAGTCAGCAGTGCTCTTACATGTGCAAAATAGCATAGATAACAATGTATAATGTTGTAGTACATAATTAATCTAATTGCTACTGACCTGATAGTAAATTAGAATGATCTCTTGATGTAGACAATTATGGTAAACATTAACATTAATAATATTGAATGCTGAACAGCATCACTCATCATCTATTGCGAATAATCTTCAGAGATTTTATTAATGGCCTTCGAATTTGAGAAAGCACTAATGAGTTAATTAAACAAAACCATTGCCCTTGTCCTATGTTGAAAACTAGATATACAATATGCAAACTTAACAGTGTTCATTTTTATGCGGGACTGAACGAATGTTAGAATTAATTTCTGTATGCTTTTGGTATGATACGAAACTACTGTTATTTTGTTGTTAGATTTATGCCGTATATATTGTAACTTATGCTGTACGCTGATTATCTACGTCCTTATATATATTATATATATATATATATATATATATATATATATATATATATAATATACACGTATATAATATATATATATATATATATATATATACACGTATATATATATATCTATATATATATATATATATATATATATATATATATATATATATATATATATATATATATGTGTGTGTGTGTGTTTGTGTGTGTATGTGTCTGTGTGTGTGTGTTTGATTTTAAATCATGAAGAAATAAAAAACGTGATGACTATTCGAACAAAGTTACAGCCACGAAGAAAAATTGAAACACTGGAAATGCTAAGTACTTTCGTCTTATTACCAAGACATGTTCACAGCAACTAAGATACACAGATGTTGTTTAAGATTAAACCAGCCACTTAGTGCAGTTTGATACTTATCGAAAGATACGCAGAAGCTAGGGCAAATATAAATGTTGGGTACAAGTTCGAAGGAAATACAAAAAGGTCGGTTGGTCACAGAACGGTCAAGAGATTAAAATCAAAATCTACTTATTGTTAATCCTCTTTATCCTCTATCTTTCAATTCCTTTTAGGACATATGTTTTATAACCGGGTCAAAAGAAAATAATCCTTGACTTACATTAAAATTATTCACCCAGGTTAACTGAAACAAAACAGATTCTAACAAGTTCCTTGTAATAGTTACGTTACAACGTGACCATATTTGGCTTTGCATCCAAAGTATTCTGTGGGACTTTTCACTTAAATGGAAAAATAAAGAATTATTTGCCTGACCTGTGCTAACTGAGTGTTTGTGTTGTTTTTAATCTGGTGTTCAATTCTTTGCTGCTCTGACCTAAGTAAAAGAAATAGCAGTCTATAAATGGAATTTTGTATTCCATATTTTTAGGGGGCTATTTTTTAAAAGCATGTTTTTTACGTTAATATTATGTGAAAGATACATTTGTATTAAACAATTTTAGAAAAGGATTTACAGCTTCAAATCCAATAAAATGTGGCAAACAAACGGTGTTTGGGGGCACTTCTTTTTTCTCTTTCCGATTTTTCATAGGTCTTAATAACTTTATTATAACAAATATCCATAATATGGGATGAATAGCACAAATCTGTTCCTGTTTTTCTGATGTTTTTGAATTTCTGCGAATAGTCAGTCCTGAGTTTTTAGATCGGAATGCAATGACCATTGCAAATACGATAGGTCCTTCTACATGAATTATTTTCTCCCTTGTGCGAAATCTTACAATTTATATGATTTCCACTTGTATCTAAAGGACATAGTAAGGTCACGATAATTATGGTACCGTGTATTTTGTAATTACTACCATTTTGGTTTCTGGTTGAATGAATATTGGAGTTTTTTCATAATGAGTTGAAGGAAGTTTTTATTCTTTCCTTGTATTCCCCTTCTTCTTTCCCTTTCCCGTTCACCTCGCCTGCCTGCCAACCCCCCACCCCCCCCCCCCCCCCCCCCCCCCCCCCCCTTCTTCTCCCTCAGCGATTCCTGTCCCTCTTGAAAATTTCGTCTCGACCAATTCTGATTTCCGCAAAAGTTTATAGCGATGATGCGACGAAATAGAAAGAGTCGTACGGATCAAGCCTTCCCCTTCCCTCCACCCGTTTCCCGCCCCCTTAGAAGATATTTTTTCCCTCCCTCTTGCCATTCCTCCCCCCCTCTTTCAGGAGGTGGGAAGGTGTTTTCTCCTCCACTATAGCCCCCTACTCTCCCAATACCCGCCAAGAAGAAGCAAGGTGTATTGATTCCTTTACTGTAAAGGGAATGGTTTGGTTGATCTCACTTATTCAAAGCCCTTTCGAATGTAACCTCAATATGTTTGCGTTCACGGTCTCGTGTGGATGTGCTTACAAATGACTGAAAATAATTTGGGGTAAACCACCGCTTTCCCTATCACTTTCTTTCTCCGTCCCCTTCTCAGACCTTCAAGCGTCGTGCATCAAAACGTGTGCAGTTATGCAAAATTAGTTTTAAGCTCATTGTCAGTTAATTGTTTTTATTTTCTCTTTATTTGGACTAATAAAAAAAATAGACAGTGGTGTTTTGTACCTTTTTTTTAGAACGTCGTTTGACTCCATTCAGTCCTCTTTATTGTCAGGGAGTTGATTTGGAGGCAGAAAGAACAGAGATGTTTTTTCTCCTATAGAAGCAGGAATGAGTAATCTCTAAAACCTTTCATATTGTGTGTTTATGAGTGTGTGTTTGTGAAAAATATAAATTTGCATATGGAAAAATTAAATCATATTCCGTTAAAAAATTTTAATTCACATAAAGATAATGGCAAGAGAGAGAGAGAGAGAGAGAGAAGAGAGAGAGAGAGAAGAGAGACGAGAGAGAGAGAGAGAGAGAGAGAGAGAGAGAGAGAGAGAGAGTCATTCTCTGGTACGTGTAGCGTAGGTGATTTTTCTCCAGAAGCTTCATTCATAACGTGAAAGTGCCACAAGAGTCATTAATCCGTTCTGAACTAATAGCATTCTAAGCTACAGGCGGTGCTTAAACATTCTCTTTTTTTCCCCCGGAGGGAAAAGTTCTGAATCCATTACCCCGTTTTGTCGTCTCCATTTGTTTGTTGATGTTAAATATTCCCGCAGTGTTAATGACTGTGTACACTAGTGTCCCCGAGACTCGTTAGAGGGCGCCCATTCTTTCAAGAGTCTCTGGATCTACTGCGGAATGTTTGAAGGTAATTAACTCCCTCGATGTACTTTAACTGGTGTACACAGTAGTTCAGTAATGTCTTGCCTGGTTAGAAAATTGTGTTCTTGGCGGCGCCAATGTTTGAGAATAAAAATCTAATCCAGTTTGTCTCAAAACTCGCATAAATTTCTCAGGATGTTGGTTTTCTCTTGAGCTGTTTGCTTATTATTCCCTTTTCATTTATGTCTCTCTCTCTACACGCCTTTTGGGTTGATTGAGAGCAATAGTGTAAACACTATCATTTGGTTTTGTAACTGTTGTACTCTTTAATAGTGAGAATGAAGAGTCTGAAAATTTAGAGGTTGTTTTGACTAGTTCACACATCTCTCTTTTCGTGTATGTATATGTATATATATATATATATATATATATATATATATATATATATGTATATATTATATATATATTTATATATATATATATATATATATATATATATATATATATATATATATTATATATATATGCGATGTGTTTAAACAGAAGCATCAGTCGTGTTAAACACAATTATATTCATAGACGTTTACGTTTAAAGTGTAATATTTGCAATATTGTTGTTTGCAAGTTGTGTACCCCAGTGGATTTGAAGACATCAGTGGGTGAAAGTGGTTTCGATACCAGTGGGGTTGGGTTAGTACAGAATTATGATGTATTATCCATGATGGTTTTATGATTCACTAACATTGTGCTTCTAAGTTCCTTCCGTTCATAATTCATATGATAAAACAATAGCATGTTTTAGAACCGCACATTGGAGACTAGACACCTTGCAGTAGCAAACCTCACTGAAAGTAGCGTTCTTTGGTATATACACAGTTATTGAATTATTTTATTGAAGCGATAAAGAACAGGTCTTGAATTGACTATCACACCTTCGCATCCACAGTAACTTTGGTTATTGTTTTAGTGGAGATGCTATCAAATTTAAAGATGCAGTTTATTCTGATTACTGATCAGTGGTCTTTTTTTATTTAGTGGGATTCGGAATTAGCGTCGATAAGAAAGATATCCTGAAAGGATTGAATGATTTGAAAGGCTATGAAAAGTATCATTATGTTAAAATTGATTTGAGAGAAAAGTAGTTTCATTGAAAGCAGTTCAAAAACAGATTTGAGATTGGCATGGAAAATAAACTTTCCAAAAAGCGGCGTGAGACACTCAAAACCTTAATGTATGGTTCCATGAGAGTTATGGGTTGGCTAACATTTTTCTGCAAAATAAAAATGGCGTTAAGTCTGGCCTGTCATTTGCTGTAACGTTCGGGTATGAAAACGTAATTGGAGATGCATCGCAGATAGAGAGAGAGAGATAGAGAGACGAGAGAGAGAAGAGAAGGAGAGGGGGGGGGGGGGGTGAGAGAGCAAGAGAGAGAGAGAGAGGAAGAGAAGGGGGGGGGGGTGGGGGGGGGGGGGGGGGGGGGGCGGGGCTGGTATTTTCGTGTGAGCTATCCAGCATGTAAATGCTTTTTGAAAATTGCAATTTACAGTATTCAGAGATAAAAGACCAAAGCCTTTATAGAGAGAAGTAATTATCTATAAAGTAAATTTCGCCAATAAAACTTAATTTTTAAATTTGCATCCTCCGAATTAGGCAAAACTTATTGCTTATCCATTTTTGTGTTATCCTTTGGGAGTCTCTCTCTCTCTCTCTCTCTCTCTCTCTCTCTCTCACACTCACACACACACACACACACACACACACACATAGATCTTTTGAGGTTTACAAGGAAACTCGAGTTGATTCTTCTTAATTCTTTAAGTCAAAGTCGTAGTCACGTTCAGTTCCTCCATGGCAGTTTCTGAGTATTCTTTTTCCTATTTTCCCCGCACAGCTCTTTGTTTCTGTTTGCCGAAAATGTAATTCTTCCTTACTAACAACAATTTGGGTGTTTTGATGTGTACCTTATTGCTTACCTTTTTAGTTAAATTAAATCAAGGTCAGTTTATTGAGTCAGTCACCCTCTCTGCGATTGCTCTGTGCATCTTTTCTTGCCGCATAATGGAACTGCTGACTTTCCTGTTCATATTGTCTCAGTATTTCGGGCTGAAGAAAACCCGCTCTTTTCTCAGTTGACGTCATAAATTCTTGCCTCCACATCTACTTTGAAAAAATCAGCTGTTTATTGATCCCTCTGTCCTGTGTCTTTAATCTGAAATTCTCTCCCGACCTTCGCTGTCCTGAATCCTACCATCCTCAGTTATGCTTGTGTAAAGCCTGGTCTAGATAAGGACATGATTGTCCCGTCCTTTTCGCTTCTGCCTTAAAAAAAAAATCTTACCCTGTTATTATATCATAGTAGTCTATGCATTTTTGTTTTTAATTCTTATGGGATTGTGAGAGTTCCCCCATTATGACAAAAATGGCAGATATATTTCCATTTTTTAGAAGGAAAAGAGGTAGCATTATAGTAAGTTATATGTAAGCGAGTCCTTGTGGCTATTATTGTAAATCTAGTATAAAATACAGCTCAAGAGGAGAAATAATGACATGCTTACTTCGAAATAAACTCTACGGCATGGCGACGCTCTTTTCCTGAAAATGATTTGATACAAGAGGTAGTTTACCTTTTTTATTATTCCCTTGTTTTTTTTATTCCACTATTGTTGTGGAGGAAATACCTCGTATTCAAGACAGTATCTCAGGGAAATAACGTCATCACTTTTTTTTAATGGCGTAATGTTCGTCTTGTTATTGCTGGAAGAATGGTAATATTCTTTGCTTTTATTCGAAAATACAAAATGAAAATGTACATGGTGGGAGTCTTGAAAGAACTACATGAACTGTTTGTAATGTGGTAATAAGCTTTACTGATATGGGCACTGCTGCGTCAAGAAATACTAATGGTTCGGGGCAATGCTGCATTTTGCCCGCGGTACGGATCAGCTTATTTAAGGGTTGTAAATCCCATGTAAGAGGAAATACTCCAAGAAGACTGATGAAGCTTTTTTTCTATCGTCGGCGCCACCAATCAGCCTAATGTTCTTGTAGACTACCGGAGAAAAACACCGTCGTTTGATAGTTACCTTATGGCCGAGGCTTAGAGATTCCAAGTACAGACCTCGTATTTCTGTAAATAACCAGTGACGAAAAAAATAAATAAATAAAAAGAGATATAGCTTGAGGTCTGATTGTACTTGGATGTAGGTCACCGGAGGAAAGCGTGTGAGAGCACCAGATGTGTTTAAGTAGAGAATACTGGATTTTAGGTACTGAGGGAATTCTGAGAGAATGCTCATATGTTCAAAAATTGAGGGGCAAATAATTGTTGGCTCTGGTGTAGATATAAGATGAAGGTAGAAGGAAGGAATGCCTCCTGTTTTATCAGGAAGACGTGTGAAAAGCACAAATTATTATTATTATTATTATTATTATTATTATTATTATTATTATTATTATTATTATTATTATTATTATTTATTTTATTTATTTTTTTTTTTTTGCTCTATCACTCCTCCAATTCGACTGGGTGGTATTTATAGTGTGGGGTTCCATCCTGCCTCCTTAGGAGTCCATCACTTTTCTTACTATGTGCGCCGTTTCTAGGACCACACTCTTCTGCATGAGACCTGGAGCTACTTCAGCCTCTAGTTTTTCTAGATTCCTTTTCAAGGATCTTCGGATCGTGCCTAGTGCTCCTATGATTATGGGTACGATTTTCACTGGCATATCCCATATCCTTCTTATTTCCATTTTCAGATCTTGATACTTATCCATTTTTTCCCTCTCTTTCTCTTCAACTCTGGTGTCCCATGGTATTGCGACATCAATGAGTGATACTTTCTTCTTGACTTTGCCAATCAACGTCACGTTTGGTCTATTTGCACGTATCACCCTATCCGTTTTGATACCAGAGTCCCAGAGGATCTTTGCCTGATCGTTTTCTATCACTCCCTCAGGTTGGTGCTCGTACCACTTATTACTCAAGGTAGCTGATGTTTCTTGCACAGGCTCCAGTGGAGGGCTTTTGCCACTGAATCATGCTCTTTTTGTACTGGTTCTGTGCAAGTGCCGGGCATTCGCTTGCTATGTGGTTTATGTTCATTTTTCGTATTGCACTTCCTACATATGGGAGAGATGTTATTTCCGTCTATCGTTCTTTGAACATATCTGGTTCTTAGGGCTGATCTTGTGCCGCTGTTATCATTCCTTCAGCTTCCTTCTTTAGCTCTCCCCTCTGTAGCCATTGCCATGTGTCATCGCTGGCTAGTTCTTTAGTCTGTCTCATGTATTGTCCATGCATTGGTTTGTTGTGCCAGTCCTCTGTTCTGTCTGCCATTCTCCTATCTGTATATTTCTGGGTCTTCGTCTACTTTTATTAGTCCTTCTTCCCATGCACTCTTTAGCCACTCGTCTTCACTGGTTTTTCAGATTGCCCCAGTGCTTTGTTTCTCGATGTTGACGCAGTCCTCTATACTTAGTAGTCCTCTCCCTCCTTCCTTTCGTGTTATGTATAGTCTGTCCGTATTTGCTCTTGGATGTAGTGCTTTGTGTATTGTCATATGTTTCCTCGTTTTCTGATCTATGCTGCGGAGTTCTGCCTTCGTTCATTCTGCTATTCCTGCGCTGTATCTGATTACTGGCCCTGCCCATGTGTTTATGGCTTTTATCATATTTCCGGCGTTGAGTTTTGACTTGAGTATCGCCTTGAGTCTCTGCATATATTCTTTCCTGATCGTGTCCTTCATCTCTTGGTGTTTTATATCCCCTCCTTCCATTATTCCCAGGTATTTGTATCCCGTTTCATTTATGTGTTTGATGTTGCTCCCATTTTGGTAACTTTATCCCTTCAGTTCTCGTTACTTGCCTTTTTGTATGTTGACTAGGGCGCATCTATTTCAAACTCCATCCTGATGTCCCCAGATACAATCCTTACAGTCTGGATTAGGGTATCTATTTCCTTGATGCTCTTACCATACAGCTTGATGTCGTCCATGAACATCAGATTATTATTATTATTATTATTATTATTATTATTATTATTATTATTATTATTATTATTATTATTATTATTATTATTATTATTATTATTATTATTATTAATCTCTCATATGTACGAATAATGTATTCGATATTTGGCTTGTTTGATTCGATGGGAAAGTGATTTTCCAGTTTGTCCGTAATATATTTTTATCACACTTTTTTTTTTATTACTAAACTCTTAACATTAATATTATTGAAAGCAACATTTACGGTGAAAAGCTTTAAATTCTAGGAATTTCTAAAAACTTTTCATCATACGGTAATTTGAAAATGTTATGCTTCCTAAATTCAAGTTTGCCAGTTGAATAAAATGTTTTCCTAGCTCTTTTCCATGCTATATCTACAAAAGCCCTTGGATACTTAAGTTTCAAGGCAATATCAGAAAATAAATGAATAGTTTTAATCTCAGCGTCAATCAACTGCGGGCTACAGCACGGCCACCTATAGATAGTTTTCGATTCAAAATCAGACCCGGATGTAAAGACGGAAGTCGGCCATGTTGTAGGTCAGCTGTGTTGATCATTCATTGATATTGTAACTATTAATCCTTTAAATATGGTGAACCCTTGCAGTGTGTTTGGATGCCACAGTAGGTCAAACAGAGACGGAAAATCGTATTATTCATTCCCCGCTGTTGTGAGAAATCAAGATGAAACTCAGAAGATCAGTGAAAGAAGGAGAGCACTGCCGATTTCCAGGGTAAATAGGACTAATTTTCAGCCATCAAGACTTACGAAAATCTTCTCAGATCACTTCATTAGTGATGAGTGTTATTAATTGTTAGTGTGATGAATGATAATGGTAAATAATGAAAGACTCCTAGGGCATAGATATTTCGCAAAATAATTAATTAACAGCCTCGCGTTCTTTGTCAAATGACAGATGACTAAGAGCTGCTAGGAATTTATTTTTGGTCAAATCTTTAAAACTTGAAGTAATGGATAGTGAATTACGCATTTGTTAATATTGATATTAAATATCGAATGTGCAAAAAAATGGCTAATGTTGTCGAAAATGTCCCCCCGACTGGGTAGGGTTATATCCCTGGATGGGGTGGGACTATGATGATCTGGCTTAGAATTAAATTGTAAAATTTAACAAAATACATATACTGAAAGGCGGACTCGCGCCAACGGACAACATACAAAAAGAAATCATAGGATATATATATATAAATATATATATATATATATATATATATATATATATATATATATCTATATATATATATATATATATATATATATATATACACACACACACACACACACACATATATATATATATATATATATATATATATATATATATATATAGTATATATATATATATATATATATATATATATATATATATATATACATATATATCATATATATATATATATATATATATCTATATATATATATGTATATATATATATATACTGTGTGTGTGTGCAGAATAAGAATGTATATAATGGATTTAATCATGGCTAATCAATCCATGTATTAGACCTTTTTCTTTAATTTTTCCTTTAAAGATACATCTGTAATTTAAGTTTTTAGTCGATATGATAAAATGTACACAGCAGCAGAGACATTAATGTTTGAGACATAGGTATTTTCTTTTAGTAGTCCTTATTACTATGAAATATTTTCTTTATTATTTATAATGAGTAAATTACTCGGTAAAAAAAATCCTTTTACAATTGAATTGCTCTATTTCTCAGAGACATTGAGGTTGCTATGATTTGCATAATGTAGGAAACGCATTTGAAAGTCGCATCACAGTGGAAAGATTCTTGATATGAATTAAAAAATTTATGCGGGAATCTGGAGGAGTATTTCTATATTTAGCATTAATTATGTATTTTATTTAGATCCTTGTAAGATTTCTTATATACTGCTTTATAAGTAGGGAAAATGATAAGTATCTCCATATTTATTTTTGATTCACACCTCATACTTAAGCACGTCTAACTTGTAGGAAAGTATGGAGTTGTGTATCTTATTTTGTTTGTATCTAAGAACACACTTAAGATAGGTAATTCGCCTCAGACGCCAGTAACATTAAGATTTCTTAGGAAACTTTGTATCCTCTTGAGAAATAACTCAGAAGTTATTAGGCCTTTAACCGAAGTTGCCTTGGTACTGTATACTCTGGCGACGGAAACTCGATATTTAACGAGAGACTCTCCTACCGAAAAGTTAGATGGGCTCTTCAGATATTGTCCACGTAACGGTATTGATGTAGTGATACGTCGTATTGTTATTAATAATCGTCCTGTACTTAGATTTTCGTGGAACAGTCTCGCTTTTTTTCACATAAACACCTGAATTTGTGTAATACGTGTTGCAATCATGAAGCTTGAAGTGGGATTGGGTATGTAGTCATAACGAATGATTAAAAGCCGAATGTAATGGTTTACCTTTTCAGGCAGTCAAGGCTGAAACGACGTTCAAGGTTTATGACCAGTGAAATAGCCAATTCCTGACAAATTCCAATGAGAATAGATTTTGTGAAAAGTCTATGGATGCTCCGTACTTGATTCACGTTTCATTATGCCCTATATTCTCTAAATTAATTATGATCACTATACTGAATAGTTGAGCTGAGAAATTAGATAAATATTTTTTAATTAGATGTTTATTTTAGGAAGCCGAATGATCATTCCCCTGCCCTTTCCTTTGTCCCACGTCAAACTTAAAATTACTGCATGAAGATAGGACACTCTTCTCTCAGGATTTATTTGCCATAAAATACCTGGAAGGAGACATCATGGCGACACTTGGGTAGATACTCCGAAGGTATTTGTATTTTATGTGCATTTTGTCGGTGTGGGTCTCTTCGGATAAATCCCTCCTGCAATGATGTTGCTCAGCCCTTAGCCTAGATCAATATCTGCTACGGTCTGTGCTAAGTGACTTTCTAAATGCAGCACCACTCTTACTGCACAACACGCTGCCGCCTGAGTGGGATATTTATTCGATATTTATACGCTGTTTCCTGCATCTTAAGCCTCACATAAAGCCCTAACAATCCCAAAAGCTTTGCTCTTCCCCCTTTCCGCCACCCATGACCACTGACTGCCTATTCTCTTCAGCGCCATCTTCAGTCTCTCCTCCTCCTCCCCCACCCCCCTCCCCTTCCCCTCCTCCTGCTACAACTTCTATTGCTGATCCTTCTCCATCCTCCTCCCTGTCCTCTTCTTCTTGTTCACGCGAATCTTCTCTCACATTTCCTACTTCTGGCCATTCGTCCCCCTCGTTCCTCTGATCCTTTCACCCCTACCCCCCACTTTACCACCGCCTTGCATCAGTGTCCACGCCACTGGCTTTTTCTTTTCTTTAAGCTCCAGCGCTGTCTTAAAATTCTCGGGCCTCCATTAACGTTAGTGTTGTGTGTCTGTTTGTGTGTGTGGGCGCACGCGCGCGTATTCAGCGCTATGAGATTTTTTTTTACAGGATCCGGTGGATAGATAAGTAAGAGACTTAGGTCTTATTCTGTTTTCTGTCTCCCTGTCTCTCCTTGGTTTTCCTTCCGACCGCTTCCGCGTCCTTGCGCTATCCGAGACCGTCTCAAAAAGCCGGGCAAACGGCCTCATTTTCCCGCCTCAACTCAATACTCGGGGGCTCAAGTGCTGGCGTACGACTCAATCTCATGAGCACATTTATTTGATTTCCTTTAATAGAGACTTTACAGAGAGGGAGCACGCGCCTTGCATATCACAATGAGGTGAATTTTGGACCGTCAGCTGTGAACGTTGATGTTTTCTTTCTTCGTTAATAAAGTGAACAACTGTGATTTGATAATATTTCAATTAAAATCTTTTTTGAAATACTAAGTAATAAGGATATCGTTTTAAATCTTGTTCTGATTAATATAGGAATAATGTTCTTATGCAGAAATAATAGGACAGAATACTTTGGCTAGCATTTTTCTATCTGTTTTAAATTTAAATTTCATTGACCTGCTAGTTTTATACACTTCTAAATGTATGTTCTTATTACTGGTGTAAGATTGAATTATTTTTATGGGTCATCCAACAAATTTTATTTAATCTGTGGTTTTAGGCATGCGGTTTTAGCTACCATAATACCAACAAAATTGTGAAGAGTGAATACAGTAAACAAAAATTTTTGTGTATTAGTTAAATGGTAATTGTCTTAAAAAAATGTTCAAACTGACAGATCACATAAGATTTTCTTAAGAATCGTGCTTTAATATTATCCTCCCTTCTTCTGACAGTGCTTTTATTATTTATCATTACATTTTAAAGTTTATTTTCATGTTCATGTGTAACTTGTATGAAAAATGTACTTCCCCGTATGATGATTTTGGATTTGTTTATTTCCGTATATGATTATATCACTTTTATTATTAAAGGGTTAATCTTAATTTCGTAATTGTGTTTGTCAACCCAGTCTAAAAAAGGATATTTTATTTACACTATATATATATATATATATATATATATATATATATATATATTATATATATATATATATATAATATATAAAGTTGTATATACGCACACACACACACACACACACACATACATATATATTATATATATATATAGTATATATATCATATATATATATATATATATACATATATATATGATGTATACAGTTGCCCATAAAAACACCAAAGAGGGTAAATTTACAGCGTTAGATTTCGGAAACGATTGTTTCCCTCAACTAGCAGGTAATATAATGCTGTAAAACTATACCCTCTTTTGTGTTTTTATGGTCAACCTTTATTAGAATTTTGTCTGAAAAGATAGCATGCTAGTCTCATATCTACTATATATATATCTATATATATATATATATATATATATATATATATATAATATATATATATATATATCTATATATATATATATCTATATCTTTATTATATCTATATATATCTATTTTCTACACTCCCCATAAGTCTCGTTCCTTTATTAAAGGATTGGGTATCATTGAAAATAGAATTTAATTAAACTTAGAGAAAATATGATTAACGAAGTCAGTTACCAAAGAGGAAATCACATTGCAAAAGAATATTGGTTGTTAATTATGTACGAGCGAGTTAGTGGAAGTATTTCAACTTGTCTGGTGGCCTATGTTGTTCCATTATAAATGACAGAAATGATGAATTAGTCTCTCTAAACGTCAGCGTTATTCAATATAAAAAATAAACAAACGTTTTACGAGTAAGATTTTGCCAAAGTATCCAGGAAATGACAGGAAAATCGAAGCATTTCGTGTCCGTAACCACATCACTGAATTTTTCAGTGAGCGTGGATGTTCTGTAAAGCTTGTTTTTAAGTTTTTTTTTGTGTGTGTTTACTATAAAAGCAGGTTACTATGATCAATTACGCAGCTCTCAAGAGAAGAAAGTGATTGTGAGTTCTTTTTGACATCAATCAACCAACTTGTTATTGAAAATGCAGATAGTTAGTCGGTGCGAAGTCAAGGAAGAATGTTTATGTTTCGGTGTTATTTGCCGTTATATGCTCTCATAACTGTTTTAATAGTAACATACTATTTTGATGATAACCCGTCGTGTCAGTCATGATTAGTTTCTGTATACGATTTTAGGAGGAATAGCATAGCTAGAAGTCGAGACAAATGCGCTGACTTTATTTCTTATTATACCACAGGAACCAGCTTGGCTTTCTGGAATTCATTGTATTACCTGTCATCAGGTGTCAATAGAATTGACAGACAATTAAGTGAAATAGTATAAACTATGCAATTATGAATTAGATCTGAAGTATTTAGGGTTTAAAGTAATAACTAGGGCTGTCGAAAACTGGAAAGTGGATGTACACGGTGATGTGAAGCATAGCGTGCCGTTAAATAAACAGCATAAAAACAAATAAAGAACAGAAGGAAAGCTTGAAGCAGCTCGCCATTAAAGTGACACAAGAGTATCGATGCATTTACAAGTGATTTTACCCCCAAAAATGTGAGACATCATCAAAAAATAATATTGATAAAAACTGGAAAAAAGAAACTCAGGAAAAGTATTCAAATCAAAATACGAAGACCAGTTGAGAAAACCTGCCATTTTTCTCTGCGGTTGAAAGATATATGAATACCCTGAGGACGAAGACTTCCAGAATGAAATGCTGTAGCTTGGTAACATTGTACATACTTTTTTCGAAAAAAAAAAAATGAAAGGAGCAGAGTACATCTAAATTCTGATACAATTTATATTTAGACATTTCCTCGTTTGATGGAACGTTCATTGTGGTAAATGAAAAAAAGAAAAAAAATTTCTGTAACTTATAGGTTCAAGTATTATGTTTTAAATCTTTTGGGTATATAGGTACGTACATCTGTTACCAAGAGCGGGGTCCAGACAATGAAAGTGCCTCAATATTTCCTTAACATTTTTAGCATAATTATTGTTCAAAGTTACTTACAATATCTGTTTTTATTTTTAGATCTCTTGTTTTTTATTTATTTATTTTTTCTAATAGTTACAAGTGTCCTTTGCGATATGTTGTTCATATCGTCATTTTGTACTGTGTGTGTTTGTGTGTGTGTGTGTGTGAGACACTGCTTGCTTTATGTGACGGCAAAGCAGGGGTTTGACTCCTAATTGGCATGCACGACCCGAAGCGCTACAAGATAGATTCGCCATCGCTAGGCGCGACCACGTCTCCTCCTTTATCAGTGGAATTGGACCCCTGAGGCATCGACATCCACGTTTATATCCGCAGTCGACACTCTGAGCAGACTCTCTCTCTCTCTCTCTCTCTCTCTCTCTCTCTCTCTCTCACACACAACATCTGTCCATCTCCATACGTCTCCGAAGACCTTGTCCGTATTCTTCAAAGTTTTACATTTTGGGGTTTGGGGTGTGTAGGTAGCGTTGTTTCTTTTACTTTTTGTTTTAATCTCTATTTTTAATTCTTAAAGTAAAATCTTGTGTGTTTAGCAGACTCACTTGGATTTTTGTTGTCATCTGTATGTTTTGGAGAGAGAGAGAGAGAGAGAGAGAGAGAGAGAGAGAGAGAGAGAGAGAGAGAGAGAGAGAGAGGAATCGTGTATGATCAGAGTTCATAAAATGGCAGGTAGCTCATTGAGAATACAAAAAGCAACATGGCCGGCCAAAATAAGCTTTCTGGCAGACGATGTTGATCCTTCCCGAACGTGAGTTCTGTACATGGAGATATAATCTGCCATCCTGTCACACTCAGATTTCTCTACGTTAATCACTCTGCCAAGAACATATGCCCTCTCGAAGCAGTGCTACCTTGTATTAATATCCAGATAGACGAAATTCCAGAAAGAATAATTTACCATCGACATACGATACGTTTTATATCACAGACTAAGTATTTGGTGTTGAAATCTCTCTCTCTCTCTCTCTCTCTCTCTCTCTCTCTCTCTCTCTCTCTCTCTCTCTCATGATTTTCATTATTAGTTGTTGTGCTGTTCATTTCACTGTGTGCGCATCGTGGTAATTACATTACATTATTATCTGGTTAATAAAATACAGGTTCGTGTTGTAATGAGCGACCACTATTCTGCATTCCTTAAGAGTTCTTGTTTGATTTTATTTTCGAATTTCAAAGCATTATGCGTATTTAAGTTTTTAATCTCTCTCTCTCTCTCTCTCTCTCTCTCTCTCTCTCTCTCTCTCTCTCTTTCAGTTTTTGAGATATCACTTACTTATTACAGTATAGGTAAAGTGCTTCTAGATTAAGAACTGTGTGTTCATTTTCTAAGCTCTTGATACCCGACAGGTTCCCTTCTGATCAGGAGTTATGGAGATTTTCAGCAAATTTTCCATCCTACGTAACTAGAAATTTTTCTTTACATACCAGGAATCTTTGGGAATATTTGATAGTTCATGCCATCCTTGAGGTGTTATAAGCCAAACTCCTTCATCCCCTCGCTCTGCAAACTGATTTTTTTTTTTTTTTATTAAATTCTGCGTCTGTTATCGGTGGCGGTGCTGGCGGGTGGGTGCCTCTTTTATTTAGGGAACTTTTCTTACGTCACTTTTTCTTCACCAGGGACAACAGTCCGTTCCCCTTTTTGTCTTACCTGTCAGGTGAACGTGGTTTTTCTCCTCACGAATCTTATTCCTGTCCTTCTCGGCTGTCCGGTGAACTTTTGAGTGGAGTAAAAGGCTAATGAAGATTAGTTGGTATCTTCTGTCTCACAACTGACGCTTCTACTTCCAGTAGACTTTAAATGGAAGTAACTTATGCAAAAAATCAGCTATGCTATTTTTATCATTCCTTTGTGACACTCACATTTATATTGTAGAGTACTCTGCCCTTTTTTTGTGTTTCATGAATAGCCTACTGAATCAATAAAGACGCGTTGATACATAATTTTTGTGAATCTTCAACCTGTCATTTTTCTTTTTAATTTATTTTTTGTGTCATGCAGTAGATTACAATGAATCAGCTTTTAAAATTAAACAAAAATGATTACTGTAGTGGACAGTAATTACAAAGACCATACAATGGCAAAGACTATGCGACTGAAAGGCTTGATTAAACTGCCTCTCTCCAGAGGCATGTTTCATATCTTTTAAGAAAGTAACCTCCACTATGTTTTTCTTGCAGTGGCCGAGGTTGATTTTGAAAAATCTATGCCAGTCTCGTCCTTTTGACCGTGGGAAAAATCAGTTTGCTTGTAGGAAATTTAAAAGCAAATGTTACGAGTTGAAAGCAGGCATTGGAGACAGTTACACCTTTATAGAAGATGAAAGCTTGTGGAGAGGTTGGTGTTACTTAAAGAAGATGCAGTGAGCAATATTGTTTATTCGAATGAAGAAAATTAAGGGACGAAATGGATAAACTTGGTAGAGAGAGAGAGAGAGAGAGAGAGAGGAGAGAGAGAGAGAGAGATGATTCACTCCAAGTGACAATCAGATAATGATTTCCAGAATGAAACAATGAGAACAAAGACAAAGGAAAAGAGATAAGGAGAAAGGAAAGGGAGAGAAATGAAGTTAGTGAATGTCGATAAGTTTTAACGGAGTCGTAAAGTTCGAAAGTTATCTTGAAAGTGTGTTAGCGAAGGTTAAAAGAGAGTTGAAGTCAAAGGACAAAAGTGAAAAGTAACGTTTAAGGTACAATGGTCTGAGAATTAACCAGAAATAATAAAAAGATTAAAAATTAAGTCTACTAAAAAAATTGCCTAAAATAAAAGAATAAGAAATATTCTGTGGAAAGGTTGGCCATATTGTACACTTGTGAAAGCTGAAAGAAAAGCGGTTGAAATGGGACTAATTATCAGAAAAAAGAAATTTTTAAAAGTATTTTTTAAAGAAGACTGACTAATTCAACTGTAATTTAAAGTGATAATTATAGTAAATTAAGAAAATGTTGGAAAAGTGATGGTTGTAAAGACAAAGGAACAACGACATAAGTAAAAACCGGCGTTCAGAGAAACGTAGAGGGGGGAGGCCGGGACCAGATGCGAGCCAGGCTAATTGTATGAAAAAGAGAGAAGAAGAATTCGGGGCCCCTCCACTCGCGAGAAAACTTCGAGCAATCCGATTTGATCAAACATCCAAAAAGTCTGTGGAACGCGAAGACCTCCGCCAAGACATGACAAACGGGAGCCTCCTAAAAGACAATAGGGTGTCTTATTTATCGTGCAGATAGCTCAGTTGTTGTAGAAGGATTTCGGGGACCGTGCAGGGTCATATAAACGGTCCAAATGGGACTTAGGGCTATTACTCCAGCAGCATGTTGATGGTTATCTTAGTGTCGGAGTACTACGCTGCGATAGCTTATTTATGGCTTTCTTGCTGTGTTGATTTTTTTTCTCTCTCTTGTGAGCAGGCTAGAGAAAGAGGCTGTAGTAGCTTGCATCATCTTGAGAATTATTGTTATTCCTTGGTTCTGAAAAAAATTAATTTGTCTCTCCCAGAGGGTTTATTGTGGAAGGCCGGAACCCACTTTTGCTGTTTTATTGCTTTCGAATCACTCGAGTGATCTATCGTGTAACCGCAAGAGAGTTTTGTCGTCGTTAATGGCATAACATGTTGGAAATAATGCTGGCTTTTTGGTTAGAAAGATTATTAAATTATAATCTTCGCCATGTATTTGTATTTAGTTACAGAAAACGGTGAGCCGTTATAGCAGAAGTGGAAGACCAGTCTAATTTACAATCAGCATTTATTTTTTCTTATTTCCTTTACTTTTTCAGTTTTTTAGAATCCTTGTGAGATTGATTTGAGGATATAATGAGAACCGTTACAAAGCTTGAAGAATGGAAAGGCGCCCGGAAGTGATGTAATTGCCAGAGAGATGTTGCAGAATGGTAGTGAAAAAAAAGTCGTTTGAGTGACCAGTAAGGGTCTTTAAGGAATGTGAGGGTAAAAGAAAGGTTCCAAAGTAATGAATGAGTTACTTATTGTTCTCTGCATAAACGTGAATTATCGGGTCAGAGCATTACTTAGTATACTAAGAAATATGCATAGTATGATTGGGATTTAGTCTACTGAAAATTTCACATGAAGTGGTAATGTTGAGAATCCAATGTTTTTTTCTTCTTCTTCTTTTTGTGCATTTTCTAATACTATAGGGTATAGCAATTACTGCCGAGCGACACTGTCACCTTTGGGGAAAATTATCTATGCACTAAGTAAGTTTGAGGTATTTAGGCGACAAAAAATCTGTACAAGTTTATGCTTCCGCCTGACATTTTTATTAATCTCTTCTTTCGAACAGATAAACAGTTTTATTAATTGTTATTTGGAAGAATACATGGCCATAATTGAGAAGAACATTACTAATATTCAGAAAAAAGCCTTGTGAAAAATCAATTAAAGATGTATAAATAGTTATCATTATTACACCGCACAAACTGTGAAAGATCGATACTGCATTTAGCTAGCTATCATTTACAATGTTCCTAAGAATAGCCTTGTCTTCATTTCGTTCTTCCTCTTTTTCACTTCTATCTTTCATCAGTTTGGTGAATCGGTTCAAACACTCGACTGAACTTTTACATTGACAAAACAATGTACTACATCCTACAGATGCCTTCACGCAACTGTAATTTGCTCTTCCACATATATTCCCTTCAATAGCACAAGAACATTTAATAAGCTGCAGAAAATATTCTGGAGCACATGATACTCCTTTGGGTGTGGTAACTGGCACTAGAAAAGTATGAGTAGGGTCAAATTCCCACCCATAGTCAGTCGGGTCCATAGGGGGTGGATTGGCTTCATCAGCACATTTCCATCGGGCAGCCTGTAAGTGACACCGGTAAACATGGTATATAAATGCGGTTGTTGTTGGATGCAGTGTCTTTCTTTAACTGGGGAGCTTCTACAACTTTATTGGCAGAACATTTTTTCTGTCATACCGCATACCTAATATCATACAGTGTCAGAGGCTTTTGACACTATGCCGTTGCAGCGTGATAAAAATGTAGTTGCTTATTGTATTACATCCAACAAGTTTGTATTTATAGTATCACCAAGCCCAGCAATCTGGCAACCTTGCCTTAAAACATTTACAACAGTTGCCTTTCCTATTCGATGTCATTGTGATGTTGTTTCACAACCAGATAAAGCATGTGCTGCTAAAATGTTTGAAACTCTGGGGTGGTGTTTTTCAACAGTAGCTTTGATGGTTATTTGACTACGTCCCTCAGAAGTAGTTTCCATCATTACTGTACAATTTAGGTTATGCTTGTGGTAATGGTATAATAAAGGTCCAAAAACATCTGGTTTCATCACATATTATGATTATATTATCAACTCCAGCCTTTTTTAAGTCGAGCAGCTGGTGGATTATTATGACAGCTTCTTCTTGAGTGCTGTGAAGGTCCTCATGTGGTTCCTTTTGACCATTTTGAATAAGAGTGGGGATTGGAGAAGGCCCAGCGATAACTAGCTTATTTTTGTGACTTCTTTCTACAACTTTCTCTGCCAGTCTCTGAATAATGACCTGAATGACCTGAATTTTGCTTTTGGTGACAGAGAGAGTCACACTTTGACTAGGGAGAGGGCTGATCATACTAAGTTTGTATTTTCTACTACTTGACTTGCCTCTTGACTCTTTTGTACCCTTTTTGATACTATCTTCATTGTATCGATAATAAATAAGAGATACGTCACTCATATCAAATCTTTCCAGTATGTATGAGCAATAAGCACTATAATAGTCACTAACAGTTCCTGCATTGGGCCAAGTTATTACCCACATTATTGAGACGGCTTTTATAGCAATCTTCATCTGGCATATTCTCTTTGCAATCATTTACAATGGTGGAAACAATAGTTTTTACAGCTTGTAATATCATCATTCTCTTCATCTTTTGACAGCTTTATGAGATGACTTGAAAATGATTTATGAAAAATAATACTAGCGTAACTATAAGCAGACAGCACTATGTAATCGTTTTAAATATCCATAATGGTGTTCATAAAATGACGACGCTTAATCTTTACACCATGACCAATATAAACTTGATGAAGGTTAATTGAATTTCACAAGAAAAAAATTACATGATATTAGAACCAATCTAAATATTGTGCCAAAAACGATTATTTTATTATCGGTCGTTTAAAAATTTCCCCAATGGTGACAAGGTGTCACCCGGCATTTCCTGCATCTCCAGACCCTAATGGTATCTAAACAATGGAAAAACATTAGATTCTCACCATTACCCTTTCAAGTGATTATTTTGCCCTTTTTTCAGTAGACTAATTGAAAAAGTAAAGAAATGACCAAGTAAGAGAGAGTTTACTGTAAGTAATTTTGTGGAAAGTTTAAGAGTAATGGGAAATGTTCATGTGATGTATATTGACGTGGAAAAAGCTTTACTTGTTATACACGAACCTAGATAACGCTTAAACACTGAACTGATAAATATTCAGTGCGTAAGGTGTTGAGCTTGTATGGTCTTGGAAGTAATGTGTTGAAAGTGATTAAGATTTTGTTTTCTATTTTTGTGTGTGAAATAGAAATGTTTTAGAAGATGTAGACGGAGAAAATGGGCTTGAAGGGATTGTGGAGTTCCAGATGTTCGTAGATGTTACTGCTTTCAATAAGATCAATGAAGAGAAAGTTCATCAGTTACTTATTTGAAATTGGGTGTAAGGAGAGAAATAGTTAAATGTGTGAGCAGGAGTGAAGTTTATGATGGTAAATGGAAATGAGGAAGTTAGTACGGTGAATGTATCCCGATTGGTGGAAGGATGGGAACGATTTATTCTGAAATATATTTGTGAGCCAACGTTACTTCTAATTTCAGGATAGAAGAAGAGTTGAGTCGTAGAACAGGTGAAACAATGTGTATGGATGACTTTTGCAAAAGAAGATAAATTTTGGTTGCAAAACTTAGAGAGTGTGAAGGAATTGTTGGGTTACCTCTCTTGTAGACGTATAGTGTCTATTGCTAATTCAATTGAAGACAAAAGTTCATTGCTTTTGAGAAGAATTTTGTGCATAGAGTATTTAGAGCAAAAAGACTTGAAGTAGCGAGGAATGTCGACATATGAAAATGTAAAAATGTTATTAATATGAAAAGAGGACCAGAGTACAATTAGGTTATTTGGTCAAGTAGAATAAAGGGGGAGATAGTTTGTGGTAAAGTGTATAATTCGGAATGTTTGGGAATGGAAAAGATATTTGACGGGAGTTACCTTACTGTCCAGAGAGTGAGAGTGTGTGCAGGGCAGACGGATGAAGCAGTGTTGGTTTTTTAAGACTTAACACTGATAAGGGTTTTGTGTAGTTATTGGATGTTTCTATTGATGTCGAAGTTTCCTGCACAGGTGTCCATCCATGATGTTGTGCATGTTATTAATTCTTTATAAATAAGCATTCTTATAAATAGTTTTTTGATTCCCGTATTTTTTACCATCATTCCTCTTTTGACACACAAGCCCAGATAAATAGGGCACTTGTTGAAAAACGTCTGCCAGAACCAAAATGAGCCGTTCAGGATAGAAACAGCTCTCTAAAAACAACGACCCCAACTACGGATTGAGCAGAGAAGAAGAAAGAATGCCTCTTTTGAATCATCTCCAAGTTTTTCTCCTTTGGACGAGTGGGTTACGTGCTTGCCTACCGATTGATTCGGTAGTCCGAAGTTCGATTCCCCGCTCTGCCAACGTGGAATCGCAGGAATTTGTTTCTGGTGATTAGAAATTAATTTCGCGATATAATGTAGTTCGGATCCCACAATAAGCTGTAGGTCCCGTTGCTAGGTAACCAATTGTTTCCTAGCCACGTAAAAATATCTAATCCTTCGGCCAGCCGTAGGAGAGCTGTTAATCAGCTCAGTGGTCTGGTTTAAACTAAACTATGCTTTAACTTAGATCTCTCCCTCTAACTTAAGTATGCTTATTGTAGAATAAGCATGCCATTCGACTTTTCCCTCTTCTGCAAATCGAGCTAGACAACTATTGAAGCTCTCTTAGAAAGGACACGTTATGTCCCTTTGTTTTTTCATACTTGGATACTCTTTCCTGTCATTCTATTCTCTCCTGCTACTTCCAGTGTCAGCTTCTTAACTCTCCTGGATGTTTTTAATTGATTGTCTCCATTAGTTTACTGTCTGCGGTTGTAGTGAAAAGTAATTTCAGGTTTTATAATAGATGAACTTCAGAATGATATATTCCTTACAGAGTTCATAATTATTTGTCTTCTTGAGCATGTGAGCATTTATATCTCTTACAGAGGCAATAGATTTTGCTGCAGTAATCGTATTCACACCAATGTTCCTTGTAATGCAGTTGTTCCTGCCATATAGTAATCGATATTTTTGCGAAAATACTTCGAATTTATAACTGTTGTAAAGTAAGTTGCGTTTCCAAAAGAATATACATTTTCCATAAAATAAGTTTTTTGTTTCTTACTTTTTTTTGTTGAGACATTATTCCTCAGAAAATAGTGGACCAAACAGTTGTACAAGATTTATAGTGATTAATATAAAAGTCAAATAACGAACTGATACATTATTGAAATATCTTCTCAAAATTAGTAACAAAATAGAGAATTCGAATATATGCAGATGAATCTTATATGACAGTTGGATTGGTTGACACTGCGCCACCTCAAGGAGTTTCCATCCCTTTTGATTCGACAAGGCCCACTGAGTATAACCCATAAAATGGGGTTTATCTCGGATCCAACGATCATAAACGAAGATGTTATGGGAGTCCCACCATCTTCACAGGGATTATAGAGACTGCCAAAGAATTACTGATGACTCCTCTCTCCTTTCCATGACGTGGAGTAGGTCTTAGGCCGGCCAAAGGCACTGGGATGAATGCCATGCGAGAAGCTCACTCCTGGGGTCTCAAGTGACACTTCGTGATATTCAGAAAAGATTAAGTGAAATGTGGCACTATTGTCAGGAGGAGAGAGAGAGTTTGGTGCCGCTGCACGCGCCCATTCACAAGTGAGCGAGATGGTTGCTTCGGGAACTTTCGTTTGTTTGGTTTTTACAGCTTTGTCGTTGTCATGATAATCATTGTTCGTACGAATTGTTTTTTTATGCTTCATCGTGCTGGCATGTTAGTTTGCGTAGGTGATTAGCGTGGTATATTTAATGCTTTCTGAAATTTATTCCTTCAGTATCCTTCTCGGATTTATGGCGGTAAACACGTAGTTAGAATAATTTGGATCAACACTCAGGTTTCACAAACACATATTTTGTACATACACATATATATTTTATACACGTGTGTGTGTATATATATAAATATATTGCATTGTTCATGATATTTTCACATGGACGACGTTTTCAAATGCTCGGAGGACACACACACACGCACACACGCACACACACACACACACACACACACACACACACATATATATATATTATATGTATATATCATATATATATATATATATATATATATATAATTATATATATATACATATATACATACAGATACATACATATACACACGGGAAGGACATGTTGTATTGAGCAGCGGTTAATTGTTAACCAAATGCACAAATCTCGAAGGATATAACGTTTATTAACAATTTACGTTGATTTCGGTATGTTATTGAATATGCATTTTGGCGGAGGAATAGTACCAGAATAATAATGATTTTATCGGGAGGTAAGCGATTAAACTTGATGTCTCTCTCTCTCTCTCTCTCTCTCTCTCTCTCTCTCTCTCTCTCTGCATGCGTTCCTCACTGAGACAGAAACTCTTCCATCCGTCTTATTAGTATTTTATATCCAGGTCCTCTTCCTCGTATGCTTCTGTTTCGGGCTGACGAGAAGAATATAAACAACCTTATTATGACGCCAGTAAGTTTCATCTGTATTCAGGTCTGTCTCTCCCATCCTCCCATGAACAGCGTTTTCTTTTGTGTTTTTTGGTAAAATCACCCCGTCAAGGTTTCATTGTTATTTTTTTTTTTTTGGGGGGGGGCGGCTCTGGTTATTGACGACCACTGACACTATTCTACTCGAAAGTAAAGATTAAAGCTCTCACTTCTACGATTTTCAGTCTTTTAGATTATTGTTATCATGGGGTAGGGAAACGGAGTATTTCATATCGCTGACTCTTCTACTTAAGCTCTATATTAAATTTGTTCATCCCCGTCTGAAACATTGTTATCTTGTTCCGGGCATTTCTCCCAGTTTGTCACTCAGTTCGCACGTGAACTCAAGAGCATTCCGTCTGATTAATGACCTTACCGCTATTTTGCTTCTTTATCAGTCTTATACAACTGTATCGCCTATAGCAGTGTATAGACGAATGTAAGAATCCCTCTGTATCTCAGGTACCTTCATAACTCCTAACAGATTTCTCTTTCCCACATTTTCGTGCAGATCAATCGAGTAAATCAAATCCTTAGTTAATTCGGTTCAGACACGGCTTCTTTCCATCTGATGACAGGGCTGGGAAGTTCTGTCTTTGCAGAATATTTCTGAGTATTAAAATCTTCCACACTGTAAAAGGCCAGTCTGTTACTTGTGTGTTTTATCTTTTCTTCAGAAGAAGGGTCCCTAATATCAGCAACATTACCCATTTCGTTAATTTCAGATTCATAACACTTGAGAATTTTTTTTTTCTTTCTTTTTTTGCATGGCCTGTAATCCCCATCCGTTTATGAACTGAGCACGGCTTTCGTCATAGTTATATCGTTAAAGACATTTTCTTGAATGAGAACAGTCGTCGAAAAGCATTGAAACCTGAGAAGCTGTATCTTGATTAAATTTGATGTAACAATATCTGTCTGCTAATTGTAAAAGAAGTTCATTATTGCAGGGGGAGCTTTCATTACATTAGAATTTAATTGGCGGCAAGAACACGGAAATGGTCAAGGTTAGATGAGTTTCAGACCAGAAATAACGATGGTTAAGTGGTTACCATTTTCTTTAGTGAATATAGAGCCAGCCTAACATATGTTCTTTTGCCAGTAACATTGTCTGTGTATCGTCCAATAATGAGTTGAGTACAAAAACGATTTTTGCCATTTTGTCAATAGCAATGTCTATCGCCCAATGAGTTGAGTGGAAACTTCATTATTTTCAGAGTTTATTTACATGCTTAAAAGCTTCATCACATGCAAAACATTACTGGGCATGAATAAAAATTTCATTTCTCACAAAATAAGTTTTGGTTTACATTAGCTTCATTACCATGGAACCTATGTCGTGGATAAAGCACTAAAATATGTCGGTAAGAAGACTTGAATTCTTAGAAGCTTCTGTGAATTGAATTTGTCATCCGTCAGTTTTCCCCCAGGTTCAGATGCCTTTTGGCGACCTTAGAAACTGTTAAGCTCATTTAAATTTTGTTTTCAGGGCCAGTTTATTACTGACTCTACAGAGGCATGCAGTCATAAGAGAATTCTTCTGTTATCAGAATAACAGCAAAATAATATCCTGCTTTTAGTGATGTACTTTTTGAAGCGTTTTTCCCTGTAGTAAGATGGATATATACTGAGAATAAGCCACAAAGACCATCGTAACACACTTGTTTATGTTGCATGTCTCATTCAGATGTGTGGATGTTTCGGTGTGATGCGCTTCCTAAACTTGTTAAGACTGATGTTTCCGTTTCTCATTCTTTGAGCCTCTTTGAGTTTTAATTTTCTCATGGAAAAAGAATTTTTCTTCAGTCGGTCATGGCTTTAGTCTAAAAGCATTTCTTAATATGTACGTTGTGACTCGTGTGCTTTGGTTGGAAGTAGTCAAAATATGTAGACAGTATATATTTGTAAGGCCATGATTAGACTGTAATGCTGGAAAAGGATTTAAGGTCCTTTAATCAAAATAAAAATAAAAAGGGTCTCGAAAGGGTCTACTTATGTGTAATGAAAACTCTCTTGAAGAAGCCTTATGTTTTGATGAAAACAAAGACGCTGATCATTAATGAAAAAATAGAACAAAATTCCAAAGTATTATAGTTTACTTTGAGAGACCTTTTTTTAATCGCTTTCTTGTTTCATTTTTCCTCGTAAGCAGCTGCTGTTTGATGACTGAAAAAGAAGAGAAAAATAAACATTCTATTTCATCTTCTCAGAGGAGCTAAGGTACCCCTTGGGTATCAAGCGCATTCAGTCTGGAGATCAAAGATTTGTAGGTAAACTTTGATCTGTTGCTTAATACGAGGGCTGTACTTCTACAGTATAACGCGTTTATATGAAAACATTTAAAGCGCTGTCTCTCTGTCTGTCTGCATGTCTCTCCGTCTTATTTACAAAAGTTTCACCTTACTGAAAATGAAGTAAATTTTTTAACAGAATGATAAATTGGATTTTTTGGCAGAATTATTCAGTCTATGGAAGCAGTATGAAATTTGTGTGGATTTTGTTTGTCTCTAGGTTACTTTTTATGAAACAATGATGGCCATGAAAAATGCTAGTATGGTGGTAATATTATCAAGATGACCTCCAGAGTACGGTAAAACCACTGTAAATCGTAAAAAACCTTCATTTTTTTATACCCTAGTGCCAGAATATTGATTCCTTGTCTTATATAACTTATTCTGTAGTTCATAGGATGATTTATTGCCTCAAAATAAAAATTTTATGTTCCCAGGCCATCATGGAACAGTCAGAAGAGGTCACAAAGTCTGTTGCTATTAGGATAAAAATTGGGTTGTAAAGAAATTTATCAAAATTTTACGAGATTTTTACCATACCATTGTATTCAAATGCTGCCCGCAGAAAGTATTGTTAATTGCAGGTTGGCAAAGAACATGACCTGTTATAGCCTCCGAAATGCCCCAATGACTTGCATATCACAAACCTCTAGCAGTCAAGTACCCATCCTAACCTTCCCTAGGCTAGTCCTCCCAAGACTTCTCACCTTCGTCTTCTAAGTATTCCCTCCCTAACTTTCACGAAGGACGGGTGATGCTGTGGCTTGTGGCGTGAAGAGTCGGTCTTTGACTCCTAAAAACCAGACGTTCTGGGTATATAAAAGCAATTAGTTTAGAAGGTAAACAAAGTTAACAAACGTTGGCAGATTATCAGTGGCCAGTGAGGATATAGAGACCCCCCAAAATAAAAAAAGTTTATGTTGTTCACTACCGGGGAAACCCTGGTTACAGACACTGCTGTTCAGCTGAAAGTCAGGTTTAGCATCCTAAGTGCTGTCAAATAAGTGCTTAAGATGATTGATACCTGTAACTGAATTGTTAGGTTCTACTGGTAGCAAGGTTGAGTCCTCGGATAGCAGTGGTGCAGGAACAGGGTGTGTTCTGCTTGAAAATTAGAAGTTCTGGGAGGATAAAGGCAATTCAGCAAGAAACTAGCTATGGCGAGGTATAGTGCAGATACCAAAAATTGTTTGTCACTACCAGGAAACTCCGGCGATTGATTGCTTTGCAACTCAGCAAGGGTTTATTGTTAACTTAATGACAATTTTAGTATCCTAGATGCCCCTAACATATTACATGGCAGCTCATGAACTGATGGTTTGTGCAAATAATGAGATCCTGGACAAGGGTAACTTCTGTAAAGATCACACTGGTTTCAGATTATATTGGGAAACCAGTTGGGTCAGGTGTAAGGCATAGAGATATTGACACCAACTGGAGCAAGTTATCGTAATAACTGCAGATTGCTGTTGAATAATACAAAACTGGAAAGATCACAGACGAGGAGAGTTACTCGAAGCACATCAGGTAGCACAGATTAGAACGAAGGAGAAAGACAAGAACATCTGACCATTCAAGTATTTATTTTGTATGATACAGAAAACAAAACATCTAATAAATAAAAGATTATTATTTCATAAGCTGTACGAAAATAGAAATAGCTTATTGTGTGGCTTACTGTTGGATATATGTGGCCATTTTACTGAAACGTTGTAATCTAGCATGTGTTAGAGGATCCTGCGCGTCACCAGTTTTGTGGATGGGGTTTTTCATTACATGTGCTGGAGACGGTATAGAATTTTATCAAGTGGCCTTTTAATGTTTCGATTCCCAACACGAGTATGTGTATTCAGTTTCATATTAAAACGACCTTGTCTCGACGAGGTTAATCTCAACTTGATTAGATGAAACCATTCATAAGACTCTCTCTCTCTCTCTCTCTCTCTCTCTCAATCGATCTCTGCCATCATCTCTCTCTCTCTCTCTCTCTCTCTCTCTCTCTCTCATATGCTATTTTGCTATGCTTTAGGCTGAAACGGAATTTTTCCATAACGGAGATGATTTTGCAAGTTTTTTTTTTATGGTTTGCGAAGATCTAATGCGTCAGTACATATTTATTTTTGTGCGAACTCTTAAGACTTGCCGTAACCTTGAATAATACTAATTTTATTTGTTATTTAAGGTAACGCATGTTTGTAATACATAATGTGATCAACTTACAGTAAGGTAAAATTTAAAGTGGTAGCTTTCATGGATGGTTATGTGGTTTTCAAGTTGAATCGTATTGCTATTCATATATCTACGAAAAATAACTAAATAAATAGGCGCCAAGAATATATATATATATATATATATATATATATATATATATATATATATATATATATATATATATATACATATAGATATATATATATATATATATATTATATATATATATATATATATATATATATATAGGTATATATATATATACATATATATATATATATATATATATATATATATATATATATATATATATATATATATATATATTATATATATATATACACACCTCAAAACAAGGTTATTGTATTGGCAGCCTTTGTTTGTCAGGTTCAGTCGACATAGAGCACGCACTTCCTTGAATCATATGCTCGACGGAAAGGGTCTCACACTATTATTTATGTTTCTGTGCGACTCACGTGGATATCTGTTGTTATTCATACATAGGATTTTGGAAGGAGGAAGTTAAAAAGATGCTGTGGTTGGTCGAGTGCTCGTGGAGAGAATCGTGTGAATAATGAACAGCTGGAAGGAATGAATACACATAAAACTATGACTCTTCTTTTTGATAGATCTGTTGCAATATTTAGAGCTGAGTTCAGATACCTTAGTGTGAGAATTTCGTACTGATTCGTGATGCGGCATGTATCTAATTTTAACATCTGATGTGTATGTGAGAAATTTTGTGTTTGCATGTGTCTGTGTCAGCATTTATCCTTCCCAACAGGTATACCTGTCCAGCGGCCAACTGGTCTACATATACAACCAAAATGGTGCAATTACACACCGATGTTGCTATTTCATTATTTCACTAACCCTAGTTTCTCTGTGATTCCGTGAAATCGGGACATTCATGATCTTAGACTTCACAATTATAAGCGGACATACATGATGTGTATTCAAAAGAGCAGCAGATCTTTAAAAAAAATATTAGAGGGGTGGAGATGTGCCTAATTGTAGCTGGCAAATGACCCTGTTATTGTCAATGCCATTTTCCATAATATTTTTTCTTTAAATTAATGGTGAAGGCATATATGGGTTTAAACAGGTATGTGGTGATGTTCTGCCACCAAGAGCTTGCTCTCTAAATAATGTCTGTGGGTGCGTATATGTGTTATGTATAAGTATATATACGTATGTATATATATGTTATATATACACATATATCATATATGTATAGATTTAAATGAAGAAATATATACATACCTATACTATATATGTATGTCTGCATAAATGTGCATATATATATATATATATATATATATATATATATATATATATATATATATATATATATACATACATATATATACCATATATGTATATATATACATATATGTGTATATATATATATATATATATATATATATATATATATATATATATGTGTGTGTGTGTGTGTGTGTGTGTGTGTGTGTGTGTGTGGGTGTGTATGTGTATATATATATATATATTATATATATATATATATATATATATATATATATATATATATATATATGATAGATAGATAATCCTACCACAAGCCTTTATCCCATTTTGCTTTAAAACAAAATTTAGCTGAAGTCTCTCCTTTATGTTGATTATGTTAATTTTATTGCACAGTCATCACTTTGCAACCATTACAATGTAGTTAAACAAACTAGCATTTGAACCCCCAGTTCCAAACAAACTGCTCATTGCAGTGAATTACTAAATAGGTTTTGGTAATTACATTGCTATAAATGTTTCGGCTCCAAAGTTTTTGCTTTGTATATAGTTAAAGTGCTTTAAGCATCAACTGAAAGCATTCATAGTCAGGTATAAATAAAATAAGAGGGTTTTGTTCACTCCCTATTTTTTTTTTTTTTTTTTTTTTGTCGCAGGAAAAATTTCTTTAAGCAATTTAGCTTCGTGCAACGTTTTTCTAACTATCCACGTATTCTTTTGCTGGATAATGATTTTGGATTTTTCAGACTATTTTCAATTGATGGCTATTGTTCTCGTCCTAGTGGATGGAGCAAAAACAAACTAATAACGATTTGTGTTGTAGCTAAGGCAAGTTGTGCTGATTTCTCATCGTTTCATAACGAATGTAATATTGTCAGTTGATTATAATTCTTGTGTGAGTTTATTTTTTGTAAGTAGTGCTCGTTCGATCGAATATGTATTTCTACCTAAATTTGCATTAGCAATTTACCAATAACACACCGCCAGTCATTACACCATTCATGTAAAGTATAGATTTTCTTTCCGTTAACTAACTAATTTGGGTAAATATTGAGTAAAGATGCACGTTGAAGCAAATGGGTGAATGATGAAGAGTAACTAAGTAAATGGAAGGGAGCTGATACATTTATCAACAGGAAGATATTTTGATTGACAGCCTTATATACATATTCATGGGAGAAAGCAGTGTAGCTGTGTAAGTACGTTCGTCCGTTCGTTTGCTTGCTGCTTGTTGATTTCTCAGGGACTGTCGTCTGCAGCTAATTGGATTCAAGTCCCTTCAGTTGTACCTGCTTCATTACCTGGATTAGAGACCTGGGAACTAATTACCGTTGGAAATACACCTGCAGCAACACAACACACATTCCGCCAAATGAGGATTTATGGGGAAGGGGCGATTGCAACGTACGAGAAAATTCTCCTGTGAAAAAGGAGGAAAATCAGCGGAAAACAGGATCGTGCAAAAGTCGCTTATTTCTGTTTTTGCTAACGAGGCAGTGTATTAGGAGTTGTTGTTATAGTTATGACTCTAATTCTATTATTATTATTATTATTATTATTATTATTATTATTATTATTATTATTATTATTATTATTATTAATTATTATTATTATTATTAATATATTTTTGTGGTAGATATATTTATAATAATGAATTTTTTCCAAGTATATATTGAGTGTATTTTGTTGTTTTGAGTGATGATGATGACGATGATGATGATTATTATTATATTACTATTATTATTATTGTTATAATCATTACTTTTATTACGATTACTATTCGACCATATATTAGTACAGTTGCTATTCTTCTTCTTCTTCTTCTTATTATTATATATATTTTTTTTTTTTGGGGGGGGGGGGTTGCGTCTATCACAGTCATCCTATTCGGTTGGGTGGTTTTTATAGTGTGGGGATCCGGGTTGCATCTTGCCTCCTTAGGAGTCCATAACTTTTCTCACTATGTGTGCTGTTTCTAGGAGCACACTCTTCTGCATGAGTCCTGGAGCTACTTCGGCATCTAATTTTTTAATGTTCCTTATTCAGGGATCTTGGGATCGTGCCATGTGTTATGATTATGGGTACAATTTCCACTGGCATATCCCATACCGTTTCTTATTTCTACTTTCATGTCTTGATACTTATCACTCTTTTCTCTCTCTTTCTCTTCTACTCTGGTGTCCCATGGTATTGCGACATCAATGAGTGATACTTTCTTCTTAATTTTGTCAATCTCTCTCTCTCTCTCTCTCTCTCTCTCTCTCTCTCTCTCTCTCTCTCTCTCCAACGCGACGTTTCCTCCTGATCCACAGGATATTATCAGGAGGAAACGTCGCGTTGGAGAGAGAGAGAGAGAGAGAGAGAGAGAGAGAGAGAGACGACGAGGAGGAGAAGAAGTGAGGGAAAATGGGACGAGGAAGGGAGCGGGCTAGGGCCGGTGAAAGACGGGAGGATTTGACGCAGAGGATTGAGGGAGAGAGAGGAGAGGAGAACTGTATAAGCAATAATAAACCGAATGACTCAACCGAATTTTACCATACCCTTTGGTGCGTTGCTCGCCAGTCTAACCAACAACGAGAAAGCCGTCATCAGAAAGATAGAGAAGACTCTTTACAAGACAGACGTATATTACTTTCAAGTTCTGTATTATGCATTATCAAGACGATCACAGAAACATGCGATTCAATCTCGGGTGTACTGGCTTACTGATGATCCGCGTTTTGTAAAGCATTTCCTGATCTGATGTTTGGCAGGGTTATCGTAAATTCGTAATGGATGCACACGTCTTAACCCGCCTTATCCTTGTCGTCACTGAGTAGAATAATTTTGCCGTGACGTCAATATTATATTATTTCGATACATGAACCATTTATTTAGGGCATTCGTAAGACCTCTCTCCGGAAGACTCAAGTACTCTCTCTATCTCTCTTTCTTTCATCCCATTGTGGGAAAATTTTCATATACAAGATATGTGACACATGGAATAAACTGCCACCAGAAACCAGAAGTAAACAGCAACAGTGTGGAATGAACAGTAAAAACCTGCTCCTAGAGATAAATGAGCACACGATGTTTCCTCGGATGGACTAACAAGTCTATGAGACATCCTAATCCTAGTAACTCCGATATTTATAATTTAGAGATGCATAGGATGTGTCCATCCCCATCCGCGGATTATCAGCATTTTTTATAAATCGCATCTGCATTAGCAATGCAAGCAACATCGCCCCCTGCACAATCTTCAATAGTTCATACTCATGCATTGTAGCTAAAAGTAGATTTTCTGTTTTTTTCCTCTCTCTCTCACTCTCATTCTCTCTCTAAATTTGGCTTTAGTTTTATTATACAGAATACATGATGCACAATTACACATTTCATACAGTACATACTTATAAGTAGCTCTGTTATAACATATTTGTTTTAGTAATTTTATTTCATACGAAGAAGGGCTTTGAGTCTTGTTACTCTTATCATGCAATAAGCATGAAATAACCTTGTACCAAGACAACTAAAACGTTCGTGTATCGTTGTTATTGTTTGTACGTTCATATGAAAGTATGCACAGACACATACATGAGTATCACTTATGTTTCGACTTTCAATAAGTACATCAAATATTATTTGGTAACACGTAATTTTAAATTATGTGGCTGAAAATCGTCTTTAACAATTAGATATATATAAATCATTTAGATTTACAAAGTATCCACATCCGCATCAGCCAGGGTATGGTCATTAAATATCCGCATCTGCATCCGCATCTGCAAATCTTAAAGACTGATATCCACATCACAAATAAAAAAAAAAAAAAATGATATCCGCATCCACCGCAAATCCCTTTTTAGACTTCTGTACATTCTTGTATATATATATAGTATATTATATATATATATATATATATATATATATATATAGTATATATTATATTTAAACAAAAAATTATATCTGCATCCGCAAATCCCATTTTTAGACTTCTGATACATCTCTATATATATATATATATATATATATATATATATATATATATATATATATATATATATATATATATATATATATCATTCGAGCTACAAATGTCCTTTAATATCTAATTCGCTCTACCTCGGAATTTATATATTTTCATTTTGTACCGAAGGGGAATTTTTAGTTGATAATAATTTCGTCCCCCATGGGGTCGAACCACCATCCAGTGGACGGGAAACAAAATCAGAAACGGACAGTGACGTTATCGAGTCGGCCAATTCGATAACGTCACTGTCCGTTCTGATTTCGTTTCCCATCCACTGGACGGTGGTTCGATCCCATGGGGGGACAAAATTATTATCAAATAAAAATTCCCCTTCGGTACATAAATGAAAATATATCAATTCCGAGGTAGAGCGAATTAGATATTAAAGGACATTTGTAGCTCGAATGATTTATATGAATCACGGTGATGTGATAAGCATTCATATATATATATATATATATATATATATATATATATATATATATATATATATATATATATATATATATATATATCTATATATAGTTTAGTTTACGAAGGAGCACTTGCTTGAAAATATCACAAAATCCACGTAAGACGGTGAGTGAAAACTGGGTCTTTGAACAAGTACTTTCGTAATTTATTTTTCAATTACATGTGTGAAAGTAAGGCAATAATTGTATCGAGGATTTTTATTTGGGTTGTCAGTTGCTGCCATATACCTTGTCATAGTGTCTTAGAGGCCAATGAATTATAGATAATGAAGGAAATATTTTTGATCCCAGATTTAGGTTTTATTTTAATGATAATTTGCAGTGTAGTTTTTGGTGTCCCTAGCATTTGAACCTTGGAAGAAACTGGGAATTTATAAAATAACTGTTGTCTCAGCTGAATAACATTTTGTAAGACTGATTTTATGTAGAAATACTATAAATGAAGTTTTACCATATACAACTGGAAATTCAAATTCCATTAACGTTAAATATGAATCCCTTTTGATGCACATACATTTCTTGATTATCCCTAGTAGTGTCGTGTGTGTGTGTGTGTGTGTGTGTTTGTGTGCGTGTGTCTGTATATGTGTCTGTGTGTGTATGGACCACGAAGAAAGCAAAATAAAAAAAAGCCAGTGCAAGGTTTATTGCTATTATTAGGTATCCTCAATGAGATTACAAAATTCTGTTGTTGTTCAAATGAAAAAAGTTCATAACATTATGCCTGTAAAGGGCCACTCTTGTATTTATAGGCTTTTTAACAATTTTACGTTCCATCTTAAACGTTAAACAATCCCTTATTTGCAGGGACGGACGTTCGGTAGTAAAGGCCATGAAAACAAACTTGTCATCCCTTAAGAAGGGAAATCCAGTAATATTACAATTACTCGGCACTCCAAAGGTCAGGGAGTCATTGAGTCATTGCAGGTTGCCCGAATAACTTGATAAAATGCGTAATGCTTAAGGTTGAAGTGACCTTTTAAAATTGTCAAAATGGGATGATTGTATATGATATTA
>NC_087205.1:80694510-80744510 GCF_015104395.2 Macrobrachium nipponense
TACGATTTGTACAAAGTAATTCATTAAAAGTGGAGTCAGTTGTATTCTTTTTCATGATAAGGTTATAAGGACTATGAGTATTTATTTTAGTACTGCAAAATCTCACAATTCAATTTCATGCTTGTTAGGTTGTAATTAAGGTGCAAAGGAATAGTTCCTCTTTATGTTTAGAAATATAGGTTTCTTAATAGGGAATCATTTTTCTTGGAATCGAAAGCGTCAAGATGAACAAACTCATTTATGAGGCTCAAAAATCGGTCAGCCATAGGGTTCATGTTTTTTGTCTTCTTCGCATATTCAGCGTATAACTGATTTCTCTTAGGGATAGTTTCCCTTTCCTGCTGTGATCTTTTTTACACATTTCTTAGAATTGCCAAATATCATGGGTCAGTGATAACTTGGGTAAGATACTCAGAAACTTTTATTATAAATCTTAATTCCCTCTTGATGTGAAGTACTAGTACTTTAGGTTGATTAATCGAAATTTTTTTTTATTGAATTTTTAATTGAGTGTTTTCCATAACGATCGTCATAAAAATCCAAGGGTAATCATCTCTGAAGTACACAGGTATGGCATTTCTTGTTAATATTACCATATATTATTAGGAAGTGCCTGTTATATTAAAAGTTTGTAGTGGCGCGGGCAGTGGGCTAGCCCCTTTCATTAATGATTCCAAAGCTATCTGCTTAAATTGGAATAATTTGTATGCCTCTTCGTTCTGAGCAGTATGAGAAGCGTCATGAGTTTCCTATCAGGAGATCATCAGTAATGCAATACATATCAGGTATTAATTCAGCCGTCTTACACGATGCACATCAACGATTTCACCTTGAATTACGTTAGTGCTCTAGCGTTCCTTTTTGTTTTTTTATAAAAATAATTGAGATTATAGGTTTAATTTTTTCTTATCGATGATCTGTGTCATTTTCTTTTTTTATTTTATCCATTCTCTGGGCTGAGGAGTCTTGTTGTACGTTTTCGAATTTACTTTATGTTGGAGCACCCACGCCTGTACTGATTTGAGGATCAACCCCCTTTGGGGGCCAGGTTTGACAAGTATCTTTAGTTCAGACATTTTGTATTACAAGTCCCGATTTATGGTGTTGGAAGGAACGCATCAAGTTGCAGAGGTACAATTTATGCGCGGATGCCGCACGTATACAAGTATCCCTATGTATCTCATTAAATATTGTATGTGCGGTGCACACATTAAAACTTGTTAAAATCGATTTAAGAAAACTTGACAATTTGAAAAGAAGCCACTTCAGGCGGGCCAATTCCCTTATTTACCCAAAACTTTTGCCATAAGATTGTTGCCAATGAAAAAATATATTTTTTAACGTTCCCAATCAAATGTTTATTAAGTAACTTAGCTGGCTCACCATCAGAGCTCGGGAGTTAAATGAGTTAGTATTTATTTTCCCTGAGATTAGAAGCAGTAAGTTTCCTCATTGAGTCGAAATAAGAAGTAAACATTTCTGATTGCAGATACTCGTTCCTGTTGACTCTCCTAACCCTTGCGGAAGTCATCACAATTTAAAATCGTAAGTAATTTCACTACATCTAAAATCATCTGGATGAAACCGAAGGCAATACCAGACGTGTTCTTTAGATGCTCTGGCAGAATCAGAGAAATGAATGATTCATTCAGCATTCATTCATCTCATTCATTTCATATTCCCTGTGTTGGGAGGAGATGCAAGTACCAAGGACGCGAAATAAAAAATTCAAGAGTCTATTAGCATTTCTTTAAATTCGATGTTTGTTTAACCTTATTTAACTTTTCGGAAGAACCGACTCGATCATAATGAGCTAACTTTATGCTCTTCAGCGTTTGAAGGCTTTCGTATCGAAGGCCGGATTAAAAGATTACTCCCGGAATCTCGTCTTGATATCCTAAGAACTCGGGATTATGGCGGGTTGCAAAAACGAAGTGATTTGTTTATATTAGTACCCGATCATATTTGTTCCTCCTTGCAGCTAGTTTGTTAGTTTTATTCATGAATATGGTCATAAACATTTCTCCATCTATTTTGCTCTTTTTACTTCAATATTTCAAAAGATTTTCTGATTTAACGAGGATTTTGATACTTTTAGATGTGATAAGTCTCTCTCTCTCTCTCTCTCTCTCTCTCTCTCTCTCTCTCTCTCTCTCTCTCTCTCTCTCAATACTTTAGTTTATTTATATTAGAAATATTTATATGATCAGGTGTTTTGCAAATGACTTTGGAATATATTACTTTAATGCACCGTGTTCTTAAAGGTTTTCACTTAGCAAAGTATAGAAAAATTATTCTTATTTCTAAAATAAAAAGTAAAAAAGTTAAAGATAAGTCATACGATGCAATAAATAACCGATAAAATAATCAGCAAAAGTCAATATTATTTGCAGGCGTTGCTGGAAATTTACATGGCTTCCTGTAGGTCAGATCCAGTTTTTATTGTTAATTATTTTTTTTTTACTCCTCTGTTAGTATTAGCTCTATTAGTATTAGACCTGAGCCAAAAAAAGCTTGCGGAGTGCGTCTGTAGAGTACCCACTAATAAAAATATATGTTTATGTAACAGTTTGTTTGTACAGTACATATTTATATTTAAGCTGCCTTAAGTTGTAGTTCATAACCAGCAGAAAACGTCGAAGGAAATCAGTACCTAGCACTTTCGTAAATATTAGAAATAAAGACTGATGATATATATTCCTAATATAACATCATTATGCATAGTACATGAGAGCGTTGGGTAGAGATAGGTTTCTTTATAACCTTCCAGACTGCCTGCTCTGACAGTACATTTATAAACTCCCGTAGGGGGCTAATGCCGTCAGTGCACCTCATTCGGTGCAATGTAGGCATTACTTAAGGTTCTTTGCAGCTTCCCTTTCGTCCCCTAGCTCCAACTACTTTCATTCCTTTTACTGTACCTCCGTTCATATTATCTTTCTTCCATCTTAATGTCCACTCTCTCCTAACAATTGTGCAACTGCGAAGTTTTCTTCCTGGTACACCTTTCAGACCTGTTATTGTCAATTTCCATCTCAGCGCTGAATGGCCTTAGTGTCATGGTAATTGCTTTATAGCAAAGTTAAGGGAAAGGAAAATGCATCTTCTTCGAGAAGTTCCACAGCACGGAGGCATTCGCGCCCGTGTTGGAGGCGCCTGTTCTTGCGGTTGTTCTGGAATCGTCGGGCGTGTTGTGGAGTGCAGCATGCGCCGAAGTGTCGTGAGAAACGCAGCGAAATATGATGCAATATTCCGATCGAGATTCTTCTAAATCGTTCCCATTGTCTCAGTAGTCTGTGACGTTCGCTGGTAAGGCCCAACCCCAGAATGCCTTATAAATACGAATGACGAAGTAGGAGAAGACAGAGATCATCAGTAAGAGTCACAGATCAGATTATGAGTGAGATCATCAGCAGCAGAGATCATCAGAGAGAGATAAGAGAAGAAGGAACAGACGTAGGATCAGAGAGGAAAAGGCGCTCGAGAGTTGGGTCGAATTCTGGTCAAGTCGTCATCAGGAGTGGACGACTGAGGTATTTTCGACGTTGAGCAAGCCTTGAGAGAAGAAATTTTCTACAAGAGGTTTCGAGGAGTCCCTGCTCTTCAAGTATCAAGAATAGACCTTATTTTCTGCGATACGGAGTCAAGAAGACGTCTACAACTACAGTCCTCCTTTTGTGAAGCCACCGCTTTGAGGGTAGATCTCCGACGGCGTAAGGCCAGCAAGTACTTGCATTGCCTCACTTCTTCCCCAGCTCACGCATTGTAAGATTTTACTTGTGATATGTAAATAGGAGAAACCATTCTGCATTTATCTTTGTTAGTGAGCTTGTAAATAAACCTTTGTTCTGTTTGTGTATCTTTCTATATTTGTATCCCCAGTTTCAACTGTTGGTGTTGAATTCTTTTTGTTTATAATATCGAACTTGGAACGGACCCCTCTCTCGGTTCGTAACATTGTGGCGACCTTGGCCAGTATATATTCAGCACTGTAACAGTTTGAAACAGGGAGAATATAGAAAGAACCAGAATGAGTGAGATGCTGAAAGAGTTTATTGAGTCGGGTAAGCTTCTAGGTCTAGATGGGAATGATCTCCGTGAGTATGTTGAAAAGAAAGAAAGAGAGAAGTTTGAGAGAGATGAAAGAGTGGCTGAGAGAGAGGAAAGAGGAGCTGAGAGGGAAGTGCAGCAAGCGAGAGAAGCAATGAAAATGCAGCAAGAGAGAGAAATGTTGGTAATGCAGCAGGAAGAAAGAGAGAAAGAACGTATACACGAGTTGGAAATTGCTCGGTTAACCCAAAGTACTCGTAACAGTCGGACAGGCAAAAACGAAAACGTAGCTGATAGGTTAGGCCTGAGTGCAGTGTTGACATTAGTACCAAAGTTTGATGAGGAAGATGTTACGACATATTTCATGTGTTTTGAGAAGTTAATGGAAAGAGTAGGTTCTTCTAAAGAAATGTGGACTTTATATTTACAGTCAGTTTTGAGTGGTAAGGCACTTACTGTGTATAGTTGCATGTCTAAGGAGGAATGTGATGATTATGATATTGTGAAAGAAACTGTTCTTAGCGCGTACAGGTTAGTACCGGAGACATACTGTAAGAAATTTAGAAGTTTGAGAAAGGACGAAAATATTACGTATGTAGAATACGGGTAGAAAGGCTGTTTTTTGATTGGATAACTTCTGCTAAAGTTGATGATTTTGATGGTTTGAAGAACTTAGTGCTGTTAGAAAACTTCAAAGATAACGTACCCCCTGAGATTAAGCTTTATATAGAAGATAGGTGAGAAGTATCTTTCACAGGAGCAACTAGGTTAGCTGACGAATATAGTCTAACTAATAATTTGAGTGTTAGTAAGAAACGAAATGATCCTTCGTCTGGTAGAGAACAAAACAGTAAAGGTTTCAGTTCTAGTAATAGCAATGTAAGTAAAAGTGACTATTCCTGTTATACATGCGGAAAACCTGGTCATACGTCTAAGAGTAAAGTGGCATCTAGTGGCTCAGAATTGACTTGTTTCCGATGTAATGGGAAAGGGCATTTAGCGAGAAATTGTGCAATAGAAAGGAACGTGAACGGACAGTTTGAAACTGGACATATTGATACCGGACATTTTGATACCGGACATTTCGTTACCGGACATTTTGTGACTAGGATTTTTTACTACCGGACATTTTGATACCACTATGTGTGTGCGTGAAGATTAGAGCTTCTTTTGAGGGCCACACTCTTCTTATAATTGGTTGTTTATATTATTGCCACACTTTTCTTGTAATTGGTTGTTTTAATTTTTTTTTTCAAACACCTGCTATTTATAGTAAACATTGGTCGGAACCTAAATATTCTCAGTTTTTTTTTATCACTCAGTCTACTACCAAAGGGTCAACTACTAACGCTCACTATCAACGATAAATATAGATATTCTTATTGAATCACCCATGGCTCGTCTAATTGCTTCAACAAAAAATGGAAAAAATTAGTGGATGATCTACACTATATATATGATAAACACAAAACTAATAAGGATGGTTCAAAGCAGTATTGGCAGTGCGAAAATAAGATGTGTAAAGCCCGCGTACACACCTATGTTGGTGATAGTGACAACAAAATCGTTAAGACTGTAGGTGAGCATAATCACAGTGCTACAGCAGCAAGAGTGGAATCAAAATTAGCACATCATCAAATGAAAATAATGTCTGGTTCAACACAAGATGCTCCTCTTACTTTAATATGTAAAGAAACCCAAAATCTGAATGTATGTGCTGTGCTATTTCAGAATTACCTTCAGTATCTTCGTTGAGTCGTAGTATCAGGTGTTGGAGACAAATAGAAGAAAATGTACTGCCTATACCTCAGGTACGGCATGGTTATTAGATTCCTGATCAGTATTGTTACCTTGAAAATGGTTTGAAGTGGCTACAGTTTGACAGTGAACATGATACTGAAAGAATTTTAATATTTGCTACTGACTCGGGAATTAGTGACATCAAAAGAGCCAAACGTTGGGCCGTAGATGGAACTTTTATGTGTAGCCCAATTATTTATTATCAACTGTACACTTTACATATTCAAGACAACGGCATTAGTGTTCCGAGAATGTTCGCCTTGTTGCCAAATAAGTTACAAGATACTTATGCTAGACTATTTGCTACTATAAAAGAACTCTTGCATAATGCCGAACCAGCCACTGTGATGATGGATTTTGAAAAAGCAGCCATCAATAGTTTATTAGATATTTTCCCTAATTCAGATGTTTCTTGTTGCCTATTTCATCTGTCACAAAATGTTTACAAACAAGTTGTAACATTAGGTTTCAAACATCAATATCACCAAGATGATAATTTTAGTTTAAAAGTGAGGTGTTTACCCGCCCTTGCTTTCCTTCCCATTGACGATGTTATTGACGGCTTCGAAGAATTAACTGATGATGACGATTTTCCGCAAGAGCTTGTTGCATATTTCGAAACAAATTATATTGAAGGAGTGAGGGGTTGTGGCCAACGAAGGCGAAGAGTCGAGCCAGCCTTCCCTATTCATTTATGGAATGGTCATAAACGCATTGAAAATGGTATGCCACGCACCAATAACTATGTTGAAGGATTTCATAATGCTCTAAGAATGTCAGTGACAAATGTGCATCCTAACATTTGGTCCCTTATAACAAAAATTTATTAATTTGTAAAACACAGTACAAGTATGATTAAAGAAAAAGCAACAATATTATCTAGTTAAAAATGTTTATTGTTATGAGCAATGCCACGAAGATATTGTATTTTATTTGAGGGGTCATACCGTTCTAGAAATTTTTTTATACGCTGATCAGCGTCTCTGTATTTTTTCTTTGAGGTTGCGCAGTCTCCACGATTGAGATGGGCAATTCTTGTTGCACTGAGAGCCCATCTCAATCGTGGAGACAGCGCAACCTCAAAGAAAAAATACAGAGACGCTGATCAGCGTATAAAAAAATTTCTAGAACGGTATGACCCCTCAAATAAAATACAATATCTTCGTGGCATTGCTCATAACAATAAACATTTTTAACTAGATAATATTGTTGCTTTTTCTTTAATCATACTTGTACTGTGTTTTACAAATTAATAAATTTTTGTCTATATATTTTTTTATTTGTACTTTTAACTCCTTACTTTTGATACATAATTTGGATTTATACTTTATATAATGGTATAGAAATGTCCGGTAGTGAAAAAGCCTATTCACAAAATGTCCGGTAACAAAATGTCCGGTATCAAAATGTCCAGTATCAAACCAGTGTCTCTAGTTAACCTTTTGTCAAGTAGGAATGATGTGATGAGAGAAACTAGGGAATGTTTGGTGAATTTCTGTCAGAAGGCGCAGTTTCCTCTCTTGGAGGAGTATTTTCAAGGGAAGTAGTCTTGCTTTGAGACACAGGAGCTGCTGTCTCATTGATTAGGAGAGAGAGTGTGCCGAACAGGGCAGAAATCAACATGGAAGAAAAAGTCATGTTAGGTGGATTTCCTAACACTTGTGTTCTTTGTCCTTTGTTGATGTTGAACTTAGAAAGTCAGGTAGTGTCAGGAGAAGTGAAACTTGTAGTTGTTGACAGTTTGCCCGTTGATGGCGTTGACATTATTGTCGGAAATGACTTAGCTTTATCCAAGAATGTGAATCCTGCTGTGAGGGATATTCCAGTGCCTGAAATGGTAGTAACTAGGTCGGGTTTAGATACAGACATAGACTATGGTCATAAGTTGTTTGTGGATTCGAACGAGTGTGAGTTCGTAGATTCGAATGTGAGTGAGTTCGTGGATTCGAACGAGTGTGATAGAGGCGGTGAGGTTGATCTTGGCATGATGGTGGCTGAGAGACCTGACTCTATCGATGTTGACAGTGATAGCGAAGGGGAAAGTGTAGCTGTCGAGAGTAACGTAGTAAATGTACCAGTATCTAGTACTAGTTATGTTGATGAATTAGGCACTAACGTTTTGGGCAAGGATGAGCCAGTCAAGTTGCAGAGAGAGGATGAGACACTAAGCCGAATTTTTTAATGTGAGCTGGATGATGATCTCGATGATATGTGTAAGGAAACTTTTTGTTTAAAGGACGAAGTTTTGTGTCGTTATGTTCGTCCTAAGTCAGGTAGAAAAGGGGAAATCACCGAACAATTAGTGGTTCCTAGGAAGCTTCGTGAACTAGTTTTGAAGTTAGCACAGGATGAGCAAGGACATTTAGGAGTAAATAAAACTTTCAGGTGTATTAGTAGGGCGTACTTTTGGCCTAAGATGAGGAGTGACTTAAAGAGATATGTTTTAAGCTGTCATGAATGCCAAATTGCCGGGAAACTGAATCAAGTAATTCCCAGAGTTCCGTTGTGTAATATTCCTTCAGGAGGCGAATCTTTTGAGAATGTAGTTATCGATATGGCCAGACCTTTGCCTAGAAGTAAGGGTAGAGAAGATTACATAACTAATCTAGAGTATTTTAAAAACGATTTAGCAGATGCTTGGCAACTAGTGGAGGAGAACGGAAGTGGTTGGCAACTAGCGAAAGAGACAAATTTCTATGTAAGAGATAAAGTTTTAGTACTAGTCCAGAAGGAAGGTCCCTCTTTACCTTATAAATTCGAAGGTCCTTTTTCAGTGTTAGAGGAGAGGGGAAATGTGCATTATGGAATTAATATGGGTAAGAGTAGAGCAAAATCAATGAATGTAAACTTGCTTCAGAATTATAAAGAGGGCCCCATGCCGTGGCCTCCGCCCGTGTAACGGTGTTACTGAGAGAAATTAGTTTTTAGAAAACGCAAGAGGTGTTTTAGCATTTCAAAGTTTTAATTAGAGTTCAGAAAACGAAAAAAAGGAAAGGATAAGGTGATAACTAATAGCCTCTGGAGTTTTTTTCAGAATGAGTAGCCTAATGACCGTTTTCTGTTTTCGCACGAGTAAGTGTGAGTGCAGAAGTGTACGTGTTTGATAGGGTTAAAGCTTTATGCAGAATTGTTCCCCTGCTGTTTAATTCTTGCTTCTCTTTAAAAAAAAAAAATCAGTTGATTTAATTTTTTTTTTGGGGGGGGTGTGTGTCATGGTAATTGCTTTATAGCAAAGTTAAGGGAAAGGAAAACGCATCATCTTCGAGAAGTTCTACAGCACGGAGGCATTCCCGCCCGTGTTGGAGGCTCCTGTTTCTCGCGGTTGTTCTGGAATTGTCGGGCGTGTTGTGGAGCGCAACACGTGCCGAAGTGTCGTGAGAAACGCAGCGAAATACAATGCAATATTCCGTCGAGATTCTTCTAAATTAGGAGGTATGAAAGAAAGTTTATTTGGAAGTGCAAATAAATTTTCATTGTTAAGAAAGGAAAATATTCCGAAAATAATGAGATCATACGTACTTCCCTTTGTTATCGTCTGCGTTTTCAGTCACATTCTAATCACCTATTGATAAATTTATTTTTGGATAATCCGGACTAATTGCCGCTCTCGAAGTGAGACATTTGTGCTTTCTGGAAGTTAGTGGTGTAGTTGGCAGAAAAACCGAATATATGCTTAATTTGATAATGTAGTTGTAGTCAACAGAACGGGAGTTGCCTTTCACCTGTTTTAGGTACACATGTTAAAGAAAATGAACATAACCATTTTAAATATCGTAACTAGAACTTTGACCTCATTTGACGTATGGAATCATGTTGGCTAATCGTGTTATAAGATATATATAATTTACTCCAATTAATATTGTAATTAGGTATAAAAGACGGTGTTCCACAACATTGTGCGTTACCTCTGTGGACTACTTTACACAAGTTATAATCGTGCGCTGTTGCACTTTCAGATGTGAGCTTGGTGGCTTTTTATCAAGCCGAATAAGATTTCCAAGTATATTTTAAATGCCTGGGAGTTCTGTTTTTACCGATTTCTCCATATGGGATTGACAGAAAAAGAGGATAAATCTACTCTCTGACAGTACCATATTTCTTTCGATATGTGCTTGGATAGTGACCTACTGTAGAAGACACTAAAAATATCCTTTTTACTGACTTCAGAGAATGAATTTCATCTTCATAGAATGCATCTCATATTTTAAGTCTTAAAATAATCTGGATCGTAGACATTGTAGCAAAAATGATCTCATTTACCATTCAAAAAGGAATTTACATCATGTTAAAACTGGAGAAACTGTTGAGTCCCGTCTTGGTCATTACTCGGAAACCCTTTTGTTATGTGAGGATTCTGCCTTGACACCTCATGCATGAGTGCAGTTTGTCAAACAAATGACTGATATTTTGTTTGGCTTTGGTTTCCTATTATGCATGACTAGTACAGCAGCTTTCAATGTTGTTTGCAACTCTTGATGTTTCGGTCTCTGTTGATGACACTGGAGTCATTATATGGTTCTACTCCCCTTTAAGATTTCCATCCGTAATCCGTTTACTCATTCCATTCAAATTTCCTTTTCTGAATTGGTATCTGTAGTCGCGAAATATATGCTTTTTGTAAAATTAATGCGAAAGTATTGATCTGTGTACGAGTGTATGTAAGAATTGTTCATGTTCTTATGCTTCACAAGTTTATTCTTCTTCTTCTTCTTCTTCTTCTTCTTCTTATTATTATTATTATTATTATTATTATTATTATTATTATTATTATTATTATTATTATTTGTACCAAATAGCCAAGAAAAGGAGACTAGAATACATTTGAATTCATAGGTAACTAAAAAAAGAAAAATCGAATATCGTTAAAATTAAGATTATGTTATGAGATTGTTTCATTGTACCCCAAGTATGAAAAAATACATAAGGTCATTTTACCGCTCGGGCAAACGAATAGATGTTTATTTTCGTCTATTTCTCAGATGAGGCGACATCTCTGATAGGATACGCTTACTAGCCTCAAATCATTTTGATATTGGCTCTAATTATATGCCTTTATCCTATCACCGTAATTTCAGATATAGCGGAGTGTTGTTAATATATAGATTATTTATATAAAGAAAAGGTTCAAGTGCCGAATGGTTCTTGTTCTGTACATTAAAGAAAAACTTTAACATCTTTCTACTGAAGCAGGATCTCCATCAATACCGTAATGTAGTTTGATGATGCTGGATAGAGCGTCAGGTCATAAAGTGTTGGTAGTTTTAAAACTTTTCCGGAACGTCGAACTTTTAAAAGCGTCCCGTGATTAAGTAACCCGGTCATTAAGCTTGAAAACTTGCTACTGATCTACGCTCGACTTTCCATGTACCGATGGTTATCGTGTGAAAATATGAAATCGTTGGTGTGAAAGTACTGACACAGAAATTTCCCAGCTGTCAAGAAGTACTAATGATAATAATACAACATACTTTACTGCTCCTTATGTGATATTTCCTCGTTTATGAAACTACCTTTTTCTTTTAGTCCTCTTACTCCCCTTGCCTTCAATATCGTCTGTTTCCAGTGGAGAGTGTCTTACTTTCCAATTCAGTTACTTTACGCCATTTTTTTCGTTTTTCGGTTGCAGTAAAACGGATCAGTATTTTCCAATTTCCATATTAATTTTATGACTATGGCTGTGTTTGCGCACCAGTGGGCCCACATATATGTAAAAATCCATGTAATAAGCCTTTTTGTTTATTGCTGTCAGTCTGTAGGATAACAGAAATCTTCAATAACTCATACAGATCAGTTCTACGTCAGGAGTTGGAGAAGAAAGGAGACGCTTCAGGGATCGACGCATTGTCAATATAACAAATTTTGGAAAGTCATCAACATTTAGTTATACAGGGGGTAAGACTTTACAATTTTTGGTTTATTCCTTCCTTTGCCCTTCTTCTAGTATTTCGTAAGATGGATTATTTATATCGTTACTGGATTCTCAACCTGATACAAGCGTGAATTCCTTCATGAACTTTGTTTTTTCAACATGCGATATTTAAAGGGACAATATAATGTTATGCTTAGCTTATATATAAAGCGGCCCTCACACGATAAATATTACTGAGACAATATTTGACTTAATTTTATTGTGCAATATGTGTCTCTCCCAGTCTGCTGCACATTTCTTGTAGCCACTGGGTATTTTTCATCGTACTTTTTCTACAAGACCTCATATACGCTGTCTTTCTTTTATCTGCCATTGTATTCTTTAATTTTAATGTGCCACAGTATAGGTAAATCACTGTACAGTTGTATGATTTCCAGTAGGAATTGACGATCATCCTGTTTGCCAGACATCGGCAGTATGATGTCAGGAAGCACACTGATAGGATATTGCTCAATGTAACCCTCACATTACTAAATACATCCGTCTTGTGCAACAAAATATCAAACTCTTTTTTTTATGTCGTCAGTATATTGTGTCATTATCCAATACTGTCCCCACAGAATATCGCACAATAACATTGATCGTGTAGGGGAAGCTTAAGAAATATATACTTGTTAAACACAGGCATTCGATATTTGGATTGATTGTGGTGCATCTTTGATGTTCTGTTACGCATATAATGTTTGTTGATGTGACATTGGTAATATTATTATTTGAAAAGCTCTTATATTCAAGTAGAAACATGAAGAAGATTAGCTTACCCATTAGAGGAGAAACCTATAATATTTTTTTTAATCAAAGTAGTAAATTTATTAGATAAAAACAGCTAAGAACTAAAGAGTTCATAAATGTAGACATAGGATCGTGGTACTCTAAGCTACCGTTGCTGCACCACATAAACAGCCATAATAATAACAGGAAGAGTTTTACCAAAATGAATGTAGGTAGTATGACAAAGATACCAAACCAAGTATGGATGCTGACGCTCTGCGAAGCAGGTAATACTAACTGACAGCAGGCAGGCACTGGAAAGTCACAGAAATGTCTTGTTGAAGTAAAGTCCCTCGAAGACGCCAGACTTTTAAACCTTGATTATCATAGTTGGAAAAAATACGGAAATCAGTTCAAGTAATTTTTAAATTGGAAGTACATTTCTGATGCTATTTATTGATGAGGGGTGTCTGGGTAGGGAGGGGAAGGGGGATTACTGTTGAGAATCCTCCTTAATTGTTTGGGGTAGCACTGGTTAAAGTCTTTATTTTCTTTCAAGGATTTTATTTCCCTTTCTTCGAATGTTTCCTTTTTCTGAACGAATTTGAATATAGAGCTTCAGTCAGAATTTGAGATGGTTCATCATAATTACGTAGGTCTTGAAACATGATGCACGAATGTAGAATATGGATAAAAAGGAAGGATACCGAGAGAGAGAGAGAGAGAGAGAGAGAGAGAGAGAGAGAGAGAGAGAGAGAGATGGTTGGATTGCGTCTGCAGTCATTAAAGCTGCAAGTTAATCCAAGAAAGTTAAATGTAAAACTATACCGATATTAATTGGGAAAAGATACACGCTTGTTGTATAGACAGCTCTCCAATTACTTACTGGACGGGGATTGGGATTTTCTTTACGGAATCGTTCGTCAGCATTTGGGTCTCTTAGAGGGAAAAAGTCCTGGCTGGAATGGAACCAAGTTGCATGTCTGAAGTAAGTTCAGTCTTCATGAAACACCAGGAGGTATTGATATAAGTTATAACGAGTTGGATAGCTATTTTGCTTTTTGTTATTTTAGACAATGAAATTGTTCACCAGTAGGATGGTTAAGGTTATCCTGTGGTTGATGACCGTGGGTATCGAATGTCCGTAGTTTACACTGGACATCCAGGTATTTTTAGAGTGTGTTCTCCCCTATAATATATATATCAATATATATATATATATATATATATATATATATATATATAATATATATATGTATGTATGTATGTATGTATGTAATAATGTAGTCTTCTAAAGCTTTAATATCACTTGATCTGTTTGGATGAAATTAACCTCCTTTGTTAATTTAACATTTTCACAGGAGTTTATTTTGAAAATCCTTTGTTAATCCTCTAGCCTTTATATTAATTTATGGTGTCATTGTCTCAATGCTGAAGGCCTTAATGATAAGCTTGCGTTAATAGCGGAACAACTGTTGCCATTATACAGTAAGGAGAGAAATAATTTTCAGATCATGCTTTGGGGACAAGAACAGAAAAATGAAATAAGGCAATTTTGCCTTGAAATAACCTACTTCATACGTGCTTCAGCATCCATTTAGATTATATACGTGTGTATATATATATATATATATATATATATATATATATATATATATATATATATATATATATATATATGGATATGAGAGAGCGGAGAGAGAGAGAGAGAGAGAGGAGGACGAGAGAGCGAAGAGAGCGAGAGAGAGAGAAGAGGAATAGATAGAGAGAGATGAGAGAGAGTGAGGCTGGCGGGGGTTAAGTGAATGTAAATGTGTATACATTGGTCGAGAAATTATGGCTTTATAGTTTCCATCACAAGCCACTAAAAAATTGCATTGTAATTGTTTCATTAGCCATGGAAACGGACAAAGACGTTGCTCGAGGAAAATGTCCTTTGTATGGAATATCCATTTGTTTGTCATGCTGTGCATATGCGAGTTGTAAGAAATTAAAGGCGACATATTCATTGGGTTTTCATTTTGAGGTGAAAATTTGCAAAACTAAAAACAGCAAGCAATTTCCGCGAAACAAATGGGAATGTCACAGCAATTTTGACCTTGCATGTCCTAAAACAAAAAGATTTCGTTGCCCAACGAGAATATCAGATTTGTGCGAAGTAATCACTGATTTCATTCTTACCTCGTCGCCTTTGCCGCCCCCCCCCCAAAAAAAAAAAAAAAAATCTAAATAAGTAAACACAGGAAAAAATATTCGTATCAACTTACATCGAGGTATGTGGAAGTGGTCCCATCTTAACCTTAAAGCTACTGATTGGTGTCGATGTCAAAGTCCTACTGAGGGTTTCCTGCGTATTTTCTTCCTTTTTATGCCCCTTTGTTTTCAATCAAAGTTTCCCTTTGAAAATCTGCTGTAGTGGACGCCTCGGTTCTCCTTGACCCTTACAAAATCAGCGAGGAGAGCGTTCGTCCTCGTGACAGCAGAATAAAAGGAAATCCTTCGTCTTTCATCTGTAATCACAAAGTGAAAGGCGTTTTTATTCTCGTCCGAAATAACTGGTTGGAGGTCGGGATAGAGGGAGAGAGGAACAATCTTTGCATTATATAGAACAGTATTTCCACCATACAGGCTTACAGTCGATTACTTAAAAAATAGTCCAGCATGATTCCATTTGACCGCTAACGCATATTTAAAAATACGTTACAAACTACGGAGTATCCGTCAGTTATCGGGCCTTTCTCCTATTCTTTTCATTTTCCGTTCTGTAATCCCTTCCCCACCTCTGCCTTTGCTTTTCAAGAAAAATTACTAGCTCACCTCCAAGGGTTATATCATGATAGTGAAGCTCTTTTTTAATAAAAGGAAAAAATAGAGAGACTGCCAGTTGTACTGAAGGAGAAATTTTTTTTCTCTCTCTCTCTCTCTCTCTCTCTCTCTCTCTCTCTCTCTCTCTCATAAGGGGGAGAGAGCGTGTAGGTTTTAACGCAAAACGAAATTGTATTTACAATTTAGAGAATTGAAGGTCAGGTGTAGTGTTAATATAAGTATAATCCCTGTAGAGGGGTAGTACCTTCAGTGCACCTCACATGGTGCACTGTAGACATTACTTAAGGGTTTTTGCATCGTCTCTTCGGCCCCTAACTGCAACCTGTTTCATTCCTTTTACTGTACCGCGGTTCATATTTCCCCTCTTCCATCTTACTTTCCGCCCTCTCATTATAATTGTTTCATAGTGAAACTGCGAAGTTTTCCTTGTGTTGCAACTTTAAAACCTTCTTACTGTCAATTTTCCTTCTGAATGACCTCATATGTCCCAGTGCTTGGGCGTTGGCCTAAATTCTATATTTATTCCAATATAAGTCTTAGTGAGCTTTGATGATTATGTCAGGAATAAAAAATAAATTGCTAAAATTCTTTACATACCATAGTCATCATTCATTTGTATACTATATAATATACACACATATGAGAGAGAGAAAGCCAAAATTAAAGCTTCCATTTGAGTTTCAAACCCTATTCGTTGTATTGCTAAACTATATATATATATATATATATATATATATATATATATATATATATATATATATATATATATATATCATATATATATATATAGATATGAGAGAGAGAGAGAGAGAGAGAGAGAGAGAGCCAAAATTAGAGATTCCATTTGAGTTTCAGTTACTTTTCGTTGTATTGCTAAACTAAAGGTATTAGCAAGAAAGAAAACGTGTGGGAATTTTCCAAATCAAAGAGGCCACCCGGTAAAATGCCACACAGTCGGTATACCCTTTCGCTTGAACTTGCGGAAGAAAAATGAGGAATCGAATGGCGCAGAACTTGATCAAAACTCTGTCGAAAAGAATATGGCCAGAGCTCTAACTAGGAAACTGTGGCCATTACTCGCCCTGTCCATTGAAAGAAAACGGTACAAAACGATATCAGATGAGAGGAAGACAAGCATTCATGGAGAGATACTGGAACCGAAAGCCATTCAGGAAACATTTTTGAGGACATACAAGATACTGAGGGAAAAGCAGGAATTACGATGCAAAGAAGTATGCTTCCTATGGCCTTCGATATTTTCTTCGTAATTATTGTTATCATAATCGTCGTCGTTGTTATTTTTATTAATATTCCATTTTAAGTACAGGCTTGTAGCAAAGTTATAGCTGTTTACTCCAGGCAGGTCAATGCCATTTCAAGTCTTAAAACTTACTCTAAATAAACTTCAAATTTAAAAGTTCACTTCTGTGAATTTGTATGAGTGTGTTTGTTTGTTTAGTTCTCATATCTTTCCAGTAAAGTGTAATCAACTACTCAGACGTAATACCCTATAACTGTAAGATATTAAGTGTTTATGAGGTCCTGCTGTGGTCGCTACTTCCAGCCAAAGTGATCTTTCTCTTCATGTCACGAACTCTAGAGTAGACAGGAAACTGTGATAACGGAAAATGGTTTGAAAATTTCGATGGAATGGAAGTGAAGAAAAAAGTATTGTTTACTGTACAGAGTAGAATTAGAAATGGCTTGGCAAAGTAAACGCTTTTGTTTGCTTTTACTTTCCGCTTCAAGTCTCTTTGGGAAATATTGCACAGACGAGTTTCGGACTCCCTCTCCGGTACTGTGCCCGCGTGCCATCACTGGCGTGGTGGGGTATTTATGTAGGCTACGTATATTTTTTTTCGTTCTGAGAATGGAGTAATCTGTGGGCAAACTGTAACAAAGAAACTTTAGGTTGGTTTTCGTATTGATTCAAGACTTATTAACTTTCATTCTCTTTCTTTTTGTGTGCGCGTGTGTAAATTGAGAGAGAGAGAGAGAGAGAGAGAGAGAGAGAGAGAGCTAATGGTAATTTTACCGTATCCGTATAGTGCTACCAATGGAAATCTGATATCTACGATGCTAATCAGAGATAGCACAGTTACTTTGTGGGTGAAATTATGAGATACACGGAGAGAGGAGAAAGAGAAAGTATGCAAGATCAAATAAACAGCTATGACTGAATACAAATATAGACTATTCATCTTGAACTATGAGACTGATGGTCCAATTATTTTCAGCTTCAAAAGATCTTTGCAATCGAGAGTAAATACCTGGTTTTGTGTGCATATGCTCTTGAAAGGTCCATCCAGAAGTGGCTGATGTTTCCAGTATGAGTCCTTCACAGAGCAAGAAGACATGGTAGCTGATGCACTCCATGTAAATTAGTTGTCATATTTCGTAAAGGTTGATTTTAGAGAGATATTGTGCACCCGTCTTCCTGCTAAGATTTCTCAGTTTTTCAAGAAAATCTCTCTCTCTCTCTCTCTCTCTCTCTCTCTCTCTCTCTCTCTCTCTCTCTCTCTCTCTCTCTCTCGCTGATATTTCAGATGAGAGTGAAAACGGCTCTCACCTCTCGAGCACAGATGGAAGAGGAAGGAGTTCCTTTTATTCCGCTGTCGTGAAGACGAACTATCTCCTCGTTGCTTTGGAAAGGGTCAGGGCAGCGCTGGAGCGTTCATTACACGAGAATTTTTTCCTGATTTTAGGGAAGCTTTGATCGGGAAGACAAGGTGACAAAAAAGGAAGGAAAATCACTGGAAAACCTGGGGATAGAATTTGTCCACGACGTTAATTATATTTATTCATTGAAGGATTTAAATGGATACTTTCAAGCCTACGGCATAGAATCGGTAACCTGCTAAACCTGCTAAAATGGTTGGTTAGGAAGTCTTTTGTTTTACAATATCACTAGTTATAGCTGCTTTAACATTTTCATTTATTCCATGGAAATTGCTTTTTGTTTCAGTTTTGGAATTGTTCCCATGTCAAGACTAAATATTATTCGATGGAATACCAACGCAAAACTCACATCTGAAACAATTTCAATATAATTGTGCTCTGGTACATTCGTGAAAATCTCAGGTTCGACAGTTATATTTTCATATAATGTAGTGTCGTCATTGCTCAGGGCAGACACAGATTACAACATACATTTTGTTTGGTGGTTACGAAAACAAGGAGCAGCCGTGTAAATTACTATATAATAAATAATCGAAAATTGCCTCGGTACTCAGAGCTGTGAAATGCTATTCTGACACTGATATCCTTGATTGAATTCGAAACTGTGTGCTGCATATATATATATATATATATATATATATATATATATATATATATATATATATATATATATATATATATATATATATATATATATATATATATATATATATATATATATAGATAAATAATTGCGTGTGTGTGTATGTATGTATGTATGTATGCATTATTTGTGGATACGTATATACATACATACAGACATACTAGAGCAGGAGAAAGGAGGGGAAAATCATTATACAGCAAGAGAGAACATAAGCTTATTAAATCTCGAAATAGGGCATTGTAATGATATTAAAGGTCTTTTTTTACGTTGTATCCTAACCAAACGTTGTGCTATCATCCATAAACGTTGAACTCTGAAGTTACCTTTCAAATGTTTTTGAAAAATGTACTTAAATGCTTCTAGGTCATCTGAGTTTTAGTAGTTACAGTCCTTGATTTTACATTCTCGTGAGTTTACATTCTGCCAGTGGCACCATAATGATATTCGATGTTGGATTGTAAAACTATATATATATATTATATATATATATATATATATATATATAATATATATATATAATAATATATCATACATATATATATATAGTATATGGTATGTATATATTATATATATCATATATATATATATATATATATATATATACATATATGCAGAAGCCAGGTACTATGTCGTACCTCTAAGTAAATGGGGATACAATCCACAATGAAGTAAATTCCTCTTGTAGTTTAAAATAATATAGTTCTTGTATAGGATTAGAGCTTTCGACCATCAACTGTGGTCTTGTTCACTAAAGTGACACTTTAGTGAACAAGACCACAGTTGATGGTCGAAAGCTCTAATCCTATACAAGAACTATATATTTTTAAACTACAAGAGGAATTTACTTCATTGTGGATTGTATCCCCATATATATATATATATATATATATATATATATATATATATATATATATATATATATATATATATATATATATTTTATGTGTTTCGTTTATGTACTATGTATTAATTTGATGTGGAATGCACAATATATTTTGTTCTCATTCATTGCAAGCATGTAAATTCATAGAAATGGGAAATGGTTGATGTCGGCCGTGGAAGGGCTGGTTGTCCATATATTTCCCGCATCAAGTTTCAAGGTAATGAACGAATCCAAAAATATTTAGGCAACCTAATGTAAATGCCATTACTACTCGATAGACCTTTTTCCTTTTTAACGTGTTTCCTTTTGTACTTTTAATATTTTATGTAAACACTTTTTTAAAGCCTAAGGCTGTATTTTAAGTTTTGATATTAAATTTGATAGCATTGGAAATGTTGTAAGACGGCCCTTAAAAGTCTACAAAACAAAGCAAAATGAACAAATGAATTGTCCTTCTTCCCAGATCAGTACGATTCATGTGGTTTTATACCAACGCCAAATATATATATATATATATATATATATATATATATATATATATATATATATATATATATATATATATATATACTATATATACACATACATGCATACATAAATGCATACATGCATTAAGCTACAAATGTCCTTCGATATCCAATTCGCTCTATCTAGGAATTAATATATTCTCATATATGTTCACCGACCAGGCCAACAAATCCTGATTTCTCCACTGTGCGCTGTTTAGAATCCACGAGAGTACGAAATTATTACCGACTAAAAAATTCCCTTTCGGTTAACATAAATGAAAATATATTGATTCCGAGGTAGAACGAATTGGATACAAAGGACATTTGTAGCTTTATGCATATATGTGAATTACGGTGATGTGATAAAAATTATATATATATATATATATATATATATATATATATATATATATATATATATATATATATATATATATATTACACACGTATATACACGCGCAGCATCGTAACTGCGGTTTATACCATTTCCTGGTACTGTCTGTAGTAGCGTTTTATAAACTAGAAGTCCATTAGGACGTTTATAATCCTCTTGTCTTGTCCATTGTCATCAACAGTAATTCTCCGCAGTTCGTCGTAGTTAGACACTTTACTGTTACCAAAACCCTTTCCAAAGAGAAAATTCTTGACGTTTGTTTTGGAAGAAGAGCGAGATTTTTTTCCTTTGTTTATGAGCTGAATTCAGCCAGAGGATTGGAGGGGGAGGGGGAGGGGGAGGGGGAAGGGGGAGTTATGTCAAACCTTTTGTTTACTTCCATTTTACCTTCAAATCCTTTTTCGGAAAGACTGGGTGGGCGATTTCTGGGTTTCTCCTCTGTGCCAGCCACATTCAGTGAGCAGATGGTTAAATATTCATATTTCTTTTAGTGTAGGACTAATATTCCTTATACATATGATGATAATGCTTTCTTCTTTTTTCTTGCTCAGCATGAAAGATCCTAATCCTTAATTCCATGTGAATAGGTTCCATCTTCTGAAACAGTATTGATAATAATAATAATGAACTAAGGCTCACACGTGTAAGTACTTGCGTTCATATATACCCACATTTGTATGTGTGCACTTATGTACTATGTATTTGTGTGTAAGGAAAGAGGGAGCTTGGGGCCCGTGTTTGTTTCACTATGCGCCTTTTGCACCTTAGAGCGAGACTTCCATGATGCATTTACGGAATGAGATTGCTTGCTACCCATACCTCTCCTCAGAGTTAATGTGCCAACGGTTTCTGGATTTTCAGAAGCCCTAATATATAAGATTCAACATCTATTATTTCACCGTTGGTTATTGCACGTCTTATCATAGGTTAGAAGAAAAGTCTAAATTGATAGTTTTGGCGTGGCCATAGTTAATAATGGTTATTTTTGTATACAACTGTAATTTTACATTGTGTGTTTGTCTGGTAGTTAAAAATACAAATGGTGTTCACTGGTTAACAATGTATTGGAACTCTACATTAAAGTGAATGTCAGACGCACTAATCTCCTGAAGCTACCGTATCCCATGTGTCTTATATCACAAGAATGTTTCGTTGTCAGAGCATTGTTAATTAAACTGGGAACTGACATTGCCTCAAAAATATACTAAACGAATTCTTTGGTCTGGCAAATATATACAATAAAGAGATTTGCATCATGATTGGTAACATGTCTTTGGGGGGTGTACACTGTATTAAAACAAGTCATAAACACAGATTGGCAACTTATCCTTTACATATCACACAGGTTGAAAACAAGTTAGTGATCGCATGTGGAGATCGAATCTTTGGCAATTGTTGGATAATCGTATGGTTACTACTACTAATAAGTCTTTAACTTGCATTCAGCCTGTTTGTGATGTATATGCAGTAAGTTTATGACTGTTTATGACATTTTTTTTACTGAAGTGTGGCCTCCCACTTATATTTACAGCGCGGGTTCCCTACTTGTATATCGCAAGTTTGTTCAACTCGGACGAATACTGGAAGATAATGGGTGGCTTTAAAATAAAATCAAGCAGCTCTTTAACAGGCACAAAAAAAATAAAGAGAGAGAGAGAGAGAGAGAGAGAGAGAGAGAGAGAGAGAGAGAGAGAGAGAGAGAAGCATATCAAAGTAAAGATATGTAAAAACCAAAATATTGTTTATTGCGAGTACATGTTGGTTTGGATTTTCATGCATGATTATAAATTTCCAGCCCTACCAATGAAAGGCGTATGGTTTGAAACAAAAATAACATGTTTTGCAAAATTCACTACACTTACGTTATTGACGTCGATTTTATTTATTTATTTTTTTTTAAAGAGACGACAGCATGTTTGCATACCCCGTTTAGATATCTACTTAAAGCGAAATTAACATACGAGGAAACGACAAGAATATAAAAAAATAAAAGGTTCAAACACTCTGCCTCCAGGGTTCAGTCTACCAAAACTTTATTGGGCGGAATAGATTTGAAATATTCCTTGGAATTCGACGTATTCAAAGCCGTAAAATATTTTGTCCTAATAAAATTTATAAGTTTAAATTTTTAGTTAATCCTTATTTATAGTTGAGTATTATTTGTAATATGAAAAGGTATCGTTTACATGCAGGGGGAAATAAAGTTTGACTTAGACGCGAATAGTAATTTGTTTTATTTTGTTATAGCGTTAGAATTGTCAACCACTGCACATTATTTTCAGCGGTCTTCTCGTAATTTACAATATAAGTGATCACTATCATATTTACGTAAAAAAATGTGCTTTTAGTGATATATACGTATAATATATATATATATATATATATATATATATATATGTACGTATATATATATATATATATATATATATATATATATATATATATATATATATATATATATAAAAATCTGTTGCTCGTAAATTTTATATCAGTGAGATAGGTTACTGATAAACTTAGATTTTTATAGGTGTAGCACTTGTATATTAGGAGTAATTTGGAGATTTTAATAGTCATTTCAAGCAATTTTAGAAAAAAACAATAATTAGCTTGACTCTTAGAAAATTGAGGACTATGTGTTGCATATTTGTTTATTATTACGTAAGCAAATAATACGTATAAGGATGTATATTATCAAATATATTTTGACACTAAAACTTTATTAACTGATGAAATTATAGGTTTTAAATTAGCCCACTTCTGACGATTTGGGAAGGAGTAAATAAGATTATGTTTATGTGAGAATAGGCTGGTCATTTATATGAGGCGAAAAACAATTCCTTATCTTTAATCTCACTTCTTTATTTGTCATTCACCGAATGACTTCAGGGTCTAATTACTTTCAGGCATGTTTGCCATGGTTTTATTTGTTTGGTTAGTATTTGCTGTGTTTTGAGTGGTTTTCTTTCATTAAAACTGGCGTCGGAACGACCACAGTTTCCTAGTTAGGGAGTTTTGATCAAGTTTTTATTGAATATTGATCAAGTTGCTTCCCTTCGCTCGCTCATTTTTCTTTTGCAAGTCAAGAGTTGAACGCTAGAGTGGCTCTGTGCATTTTAGCGGGGGTTCCTTTTTTCAATAGGGGAATGCCACAGAAATCGTTTAGCCCGATACTTTTGGTCCAGTTATTCGGGTAGATATAGAGATATAGATAAGTGTATACATATATATATATATTATATATATATATCTATATATATAATATATATATATATATATATTATATATATATATATATTTATATACACATATATATATATATATATATATATTATATATATATATATATATCTATATATATATATCACACAAACACACACACAAACACACACACACACACACACACACACACATATATATATATATACACACAACACACACACACACTAACCCACAAGTACAAACGCTACGTCAGTATTCTTTTCATGGGCTGGGATGAGTAAGAGCCCGTGCTGGCATAAGGCCAGCTTTAACGTCACCATTTTAAAACAAACACTCTCCTGCTCCTCGTGAATGTGAAGGCCTTTCCTTCGTAATGTATCTTCCACCCATATACCAGCATATTTTGGGACTACCTCTTTTCCTACATAACTTCCTGATTTTGCACACTTCTTGCCAGCGTTTTTTCCACATAATTTTACCACCTCAGAACACGAGTAAATTCTTCCACTTATGACATCTCGTATCTTGCACCATTATTTCAAAATCATTCAACTTCTCAGCCCGTTTAGATATTTTTGTAAAAGAAAACTATTGAGATGGCTTTGTCTGTCCGTCCGCACTTTTTTTTCCGCTCTTAGATCCTAAAAATTACTTAGGCTAGAGAGCTGCAAATTGGTACGTTGATCATCCACCCTCCAGTCATCAGCCATAACAAATTGCAGCCCTCTAGCTTCAGGAGTTTTAAACCTTTTCCTGTTACCTTGAACATACCGCATTTCTTTTCGTAAAGGAGAGTAGGCACAACAGTCCCTTCGTATATCCGAGCTTTTGCCTCCTTCCAAAGACACATTTCCTTTCTTCTAAACATTCATTAGAGGTTTTCCTGCTTAATTGGCCACCGTAACAAAAAACCATTGCTCCATCTTCCTGTCTTCTATTCATCATCTTGACTTTGCTCTTGTTCAAGATAAAAAAAAAAATAATCTGATGGTCTTTCTCTTGTTAACATTCAATTTTGCTCTCCAAATCACTCATCTATACAGTAAGTAGACAGTGATTCACTTCTACCAGTTATTTGCATTTCTCTCCCCAACTCGCCCCCCCACCCTCCTTCCAAGAGACCCCCCTTGTGACCAGGAACTTTGCTGTAGTGGGGGCGCTTGCGTGGTGCAATGAAGAATTGAGCGATGGTGGCGGGGTGATTTATTCGTCCCGGTAGGTACTGCCATGCCATTAAGGTCAATTCAGAGCATCCTGACTAATCCTTGTACTCTGTATCACCTCCTCCTATTTTCATTATTTCTCTCCTTCCTCTGTCCGCATGGATTTTGTTGATGACCTTAGCATGAATTTGGACTTGCTCTTACTGTTCTTTGGAGTTGAGGGAGGGTGGAGTGGGACGGCATGCCTCTCCACCCGTATAACTGGAGTACCCAACGTGGTCGAGCGAGGGGAAACTTTTATGTCAAACCCTGCATTCGGTGCTGGGTCTAATCCCGATGGACTGACGACCCTCAATGTACTGAATGTGGGGTGTATATCTAGGTTGTACCCCTAGGGTGCCCCAGTAAGGGAATTGCATCCTCTAAATGTGGCTCCATGGTGGGTATGGGGAAAACCTAGACGAATCTGCTAATTATCATTATATGAAGAACTCGAAACCCCAAAATCCTGATGACCACTGCACGGAACCAGACATGGGAAGGACTCTTCAAACCAGTGTGGTTACACTGGCACCATATATTCCCCATCAAGGGAGAAGAAATTTTGTAGGAAGAAAATCCTTAGAAGAATCTGGAGGATGTGTCCCTAATGAGTTTGATAAATATCTAACCATTACCTTTGAGGATAAAGTTATGAATATTTTTGAAGTACATAGGGATATTGTAAAATGCTGTGGGAGGGAAGCTAAGATGTTGCCACATGGTAGAAATAAGCTTTTGGTAGAGACTAGATCATTAGAAGAAAGTGAGATATTAAAATTTCTGAGTTTACTGGGAGGAGTTCAGAGCGAATGTAAACAACATGATACCTTCAATCATACCAAAGGAATTATATATGCTCCTCATCTTATGATTCATCCTGAAGAGGAACTGGAAGACGAACTTAAAGATCAGGGGGGTATTGAAGGTGGAAAGATGAAAAAGAAAGTAAATGGGGCATTGTGTCCTATGCCACAGTTATTATTAACTTTCAATTCTTCTAAATTACCAAATTTTGTCAAAGCAGCTTGGTACAGATATAAAGTGAAACAGTACGTGCCGAGACCCAGGAGGTGTTTTTACTGTCAGGAATATGGGCATATAATTGGGTCATGTAGATCCAAGTTGCAAGGAAACCCTGCAATTTGTATAAATTGTGGAGAAGTTGAGCATGGTGATTGCCATGCTGAACCAAAATGCGTTCATTGTGGGGAAGCACACCAGTCATCCTCGAACTCGTGTGATGTTTTCCTTTTTGAGAAAGAAGTACAATATACTAGAGTCCTTGAGAAAGTTACTTTGCAGAAGCCAGAAGAATAGTACTGACAAATATATAAGACCAAGGGTATCTTTTGCAAGTGTTGCTGCAAATAGACAACATTTGAGAAGGAGGAAAGTTAATTCAAATACTATTTCAAACTCATTTAGAACAGGTGGAAAAATTCAAAAATCCCATGTAACAGAAAGTAGCAGCAAAAACAACTTGGGTAAAGCTCAAATTAAAATGTCTATGACTGCAACATCATCCTTGGTTGATGTGCAAAACCCTTTGGAAATAGCATCGGCTTTGGCTGGTGCACCGGCCTCTTTGTGGCAGCATCAGCTTTGGCTGGTGCACCGGCCTCTTTGGAGGCAGCATCAGCTTTGGCTGGAGCACTGGCCTCTTCGGAGGCAGCATCAGCTTCGGGTGGTGCACCAGCCTCTTTGGAGGCAGCATCAGCTTTGGCTGGCGCACCAGCCCCTTTGGAGGCAGCATCAGCTTTGTCTGGTGCACCGGCCTCTTTGGAGGCAGCATCAGCCTTGGCTGATGCATCAACCTCTTCGGAGGCAGCATCAGCTTTGGCTGATGCATCAGTTTCTTTGGAAGCAACATCAGTTTTGACTGGTGTAAGTAATTTGGAATATACGTCTGTCCTTGCTGATGTGCATGCCTCTTTTGGGGGGTCGCCCTCCTTGGCTGATGCAATGGCTTCTTGGGAGCCTGGAACACCAGCTACAGAGGCAGCCAGCCAAGAACCAGAAGTTGCTTCTTGTATGCAGGTAGCAATGCCAGTCCCAAAAATAAAGGAGGCTGAGGGTGGCAGGCAGTCTCCCTCTAAGAAAAAGCAAAGCAGGATTCCCCAAATTCCTGGCAACCCTACAAAGACAAAATATCTGCAAAGAGGCCCTATTATCAAGACCTCTAAACTCAAGTAAATTCTTAAATTTTCTTCAGTGGAATTATCAGGGCCTGAGAGCTAAATGGGAGGAGCTCAAAATGCTAATTTTTGAGTTGTCTCCTGTTTGCATAGCTTTGCAGGAGACTATGCTCAGCAGTGATTTTATTCCTTGCCCTAAAGAATATGTTGCTTACCATTCAGATCTAAATCAAAATAATAGAAACCGGGGTGGAGCAATGTTATATGTTCGCCATGATACTCCACACAAGCATTTTCCTGTTAATTCTTCTTTGCAAGCTGTTGCAGTGCAATTGTTTCTGGCTCGTAAATATACAATTTCTGTCTGATATCTTCCACCAAATGTAGCTTTCCTAGTACTGATTTCTGTAATCTCATCAGACAGCTTCCTCTGCCTTTCATCATCCTAGGTGATATGAATGGAAGAAATCCTTTATGGGGGGATTTAATTACTAATGAGAGAGGAAATTGCCTGTCATCCATTATTGAAAGGGAAAATGTTGGTGTTCTAAACACTGGAGAACCCACCTATTTCCATGTACAGACCGGTACTTTAACAGCCATCGACTTGTCAATGTGTAGTGCCGATGCCATTATGGACTTCAATTGGTGAGTGACCCCCCCCCCCCCCCCCCCCTCGATGATAGGTAGCAGTAGTGATCACTTCCCAATTGTTGTTAGCACTGGATCAAGTCCTCCATGTCCAAGATTACCCCATTGTTGGAGTGTAAAAAGAGCTGACTGGGCAAATTTTGAAGTGCATAGTTCAATCGAAGCTACAGCAGAGGAATTTCAATGCATAGAGGATGCTATTGAATTGTTAATAACTACTTTATTTGCAGCTGGACTTCAGTCAATTCCAAGAACATCAGGTCTATTTATGCGCCGACCAGTACCATGGTGGTCAAAAAAATGCCATGAAACCCATAGAACTATGAGATCTTGTTTTACTAGATATAAAAGACGGAAATGTAACTATTACCTGGTAGAGTTTCGTAAGGCTAGGGCAAAGTTTAGGTTTGAAATTAAAAATGCACGAAGAAAATCTTGGACAAACTTCATTTCTTCCATAAATTGCAAAACTCCCATCACATTAGTGTGGAAGAAGATAAGGAAAATAGCCGGTAAGTTTGTACCTAGCCAACCACCTGTATTAAAAATAAATGGCATAAATGTAGGAGATCCAAAAGTAGTGTCAAAAGTAGTTTGCCCCTACATTTTGCTAAAATATCTATAAAACATAATGAGAAACCATATGCAAGCAGCAGAAAACAAATGGAACAGTATTATCTTGATTTCACAACAAATAAAGAGGAGTCTTATAATATTCCATTTACTATGAGAGAATTTGAATTGGCTCTCTCAAAGTGTAAAGAATCTGCTCCTGGTCCTGATGAAATTTCATATTCTATGATCAAGCATGCTGCTCAGAATACTAAAAGATTTATCCTCAGTATAATAAACAGAATTTATAAAGAGCATTACTACCCTTTATGTTGGGAACTAGCAAGAGTCCTTCCTTTTGTCAAGCCTGGAAAGGATAGTTCTTTCGTAGGAAATTATCGTCCAATTGCCCTAACATCTTGTTTGTGTAAACTAATGGAGAAAATGGTGAATGCTCGTTTAGTGTGGTATTTAGAGTGAGGAAACTTTTTCTCTCCGGCCCAATGTGGTTTTCGCAGTATGCGATCCACTGTTGATATCTTAGTTAGAATGGAGTCTGCAATATGTGAAGCCCTTTGCCCTCTAAGCACCACTTTATCACGGTTTTCTTCGACTTGGAAAAAGCGTATGATACTACGTGGCGGTATGGAATTTTGAAAGTAGTCCATGAATATGGTTTAAGAGGAGAATTAGCTATTTTTATTAAGCTATTCTTAAAAAATCGTTATTTTCAAGTACAAGTAGGAGCAGCTCCTGTCTGAAGTATGTAAACAAGAAGAAGGTGTTCCTCAGGGCAGTGTGTTAAGTGTAACACTTTTTGCTCTAGCAATTAATGACATAGTAAAGCAAATACCTGCTGATGTTATGCACACACTCTTTATGGATGACTTTTCTTTATCTTTTTGCTGCTGCACATATGTCAGTAGCAGAACGTCATCTACAAATAGTAATAAATAAGGTAGTGAAATGGGCTGAAGTGCATGGTTTCAGATTTTCTTCATCAAAGACTGTAGCCATGCATTTCTGTAGAATTAGAGGTATACATGCAGATCCAGATTATATGTAAATGGCCAGAGAATATCTTGTGTTTAACGAAACAAGGTTTTTAGGAATTTTTAGGATTTTTGATACTCGGTTGACATGGCTTCCCCATATCCTAAATCTCAGGGCTAAGTGCAGAAAATCCTTGGATATCTTGAAGTTTTGTCAAGTACATCTTGGGGAGCAGATAGATTCCAGTTATTGAGATTGTATAAAGCTTTGGTTTTATCAAAATTAACATATAGATGTGAAGTTACACCTCGGCTACCCCAAGTCGCCTTAAGATTTTAGACTCCATCACCATACTGGAATTAGGATTGCTACTGGAGCTTTTAGAAAGTATGTTAGTAGATGCTGGGGAAATGCCCCTAGCCTTACATTACCAGGCTCTTCTGGCTCGAAGTTGGTTCAGGTTCAAAAGACTTCTGGATCCCTAGTATGCCAGTCACTAAGAAATGGAAGATTTGATAGCTTTTTATGAAGTCATCCAAAGATGCCACGTCCATATGCCTTCAGACTGAAATCAACCCTCCAAGACTTGAACATTCCAGACAAATGTGTACTACCGGTCAAGGCATCTGTATCTCCCCCTTGGAAATTCCAGCAGTAGAGTTTTGTAACTACTTTAATCAACCAAAGAAGAATGTCTCTGATAAATATTATGTTATACCTTTTTAGATCATATGTCACAACATGTTAATTTTATCCCAGTTTTTACTGATGGATCCAAAACCAGTGCAGGCGCTGGTTTTGGCATAGTTTTCCCGTCTTTTGAGCGTAGTGGAAGGCTTTCAAGTAATGCATCTGCATTTACTGCAGAATTATATGGAATTTTAAATACTGTCAAAGAAGTTTTAAAAAGTAGTGATAAGAATTTTATTGTGTACTGTGACTCTAGAAGCGCTCTAGAGTCGCTGAAAGATTTTTATTCCAAACATGCCTTAAGTTTTAAAGTTTTAAATTTCTAGAAATGGTTACTTTTAGCTAATCGGAGGGGTTTTAATATTGAATTTTGTCCGGTTTCAGCACACGTTGGAATATCTGGAAATGAACGCGCTGATGCAATTGCCAAAGAGGCTGTTTCTCGTATTGAGCCCAGATCATTTAAGCTGCCGTGCAGAGATTTATATACTCCAATTAGAGAGATGCATAAAGTACTTTGGCAAAATATTCGGTCAAATTTAACTACTAATGTAAAAATGAGAACAATTGCACCTGCAATCAATCCTTGGCTGTACAATTTTATGCCCAGAAGGTTTGAAACGGCTCTGTGCCGCCTGCGTATTGGACATACTAGGCTGACACATTCCTACTTGATGAGTTGTGATCACGAACCATACTGTGAGGATTGCCTAGTTCCACTGACTGTTATGCACTTGCTGGTTGAGTGCCCCAGTTTGGTGGAACAGCGCAATCAATAATCTATACTATGGGAACGGAGAATAATGTTTTTAAGTTGTCAAAAATTTTTAGGAGCAAATGGGATTTTTAACATAACTGGCTTGTTTGGATTTCTTTTCAACACTGGTATTTTAGATAAACTGTGATGCTTGTGTGCGCCTTGCTTTTATTCTTATTGAAATGGTGTATATGTATATGTGTGTGTGTGTGTGTGTGTGTGTTTTTAAATAATTACCAGTATCTTTTGCCATATGTATGTATGTCTGTGTATGTTTGCATGTATGTATGTGTGTATATATGTATATGTATGTATATGTGTATGTATATGCATATATTATATATATATGGGTGTGTGTATAATGGTATGAATATATGTGTTTGTGTGTGTGTATACATCTGTTTTTTTTATTTTTATTTTTTTTTTTATAATTTTCTGTTTAATTGTTATTATTGAAATTTATAGGGTCTTTATATGTAGTTCGGCATCAATGACCTAGTTGTCGCGATGCTAGATTAATATAGTATCAATCAATCAATCAATCCTTCCAAAAGAAGTTGCTTTTAGCTCTGAAGAGATCTGGAACAGACGAGGAAGTTATTTGATCTGTTGGGTACTCCATTACAGCAAAGGTAAGGCTCTTGATTAACTGATTTCGCCCGTTCTACTCAAAGGTTCATGTTATGCAATCTATAATTCTTTACGTTGTAAGGATTTAACGTTATTATTATTTTAGTTTTATGTACTACTTGTAAAGTACTTTATAACAAAGTCACGATCATATGACGCTACATAGAGAGAAAAGGTTGGAATAGTTCTGAGGAAATAAAAGTGAGAAAACATATATTCCCATTGTTTATTGTGCCGAGTGAAATCAAAAGGGGGGAGGGGCCCAAAGTAAACCCTTTTGTTTGCTTTTATATTTCACTTCAAGTCCCTTTGGGAAATACTGGACTCTTCGGTACCCAGCCACATGCCATCAACGCCAAAAATGTTATAAATATTCGTGTTTTTCTAAATAAAAGGATTAATAAAAGGATTGTTATGGGCCTTCACACGTGAAATCTGTCCATAAATTTCACACAGTATATTCCGAAGGGCTAAAGTACTCTCTCTCTCTCTCTCTCTCTCTCTCTCTCTCTCTCTCTCTCTCTCTCCTCATTGCGTGCGCCTTCAGTAACGATGAGGAGATGAAGATTATTGAAACAACAAAAATATAATCTATTCACCCACTAAGCTAGATGATCCTTCAAACAGTTTACTTTGGCCGAGACAGTATATGCTCTTTATTAAAGGTGCTATCTATTCATTGGAAAACTTAGTTTATAACTAGAGTGAAAATAAAATAAAAGAAACTAATGTACTAAAATTTCAGAGGCATTTCTTGTACAGGATTTTTTTTATGTATAATAGAGAGCAGGGTGAATCCATATATTTATTTGTGTGTAACTATGAGAGACTGTGGGCAGTGAGCTTCCGTTCTTGAGTCCCGTTGTCGGGGCGGGGTTGTTATAGCCTCGCTTATCACTGGTCCTTATGTAGGTATGCGGAATGAATATATCATATACCGTCAGTTTTGTCGGCATGGGCACTCTAGTTATTGCATACCTCAGTTCCGACGGCAATATAGTATCATTTCGTAATATCTCAAGTTGTAAAGTAAATAGAAATATTTTAAAGTCATATTTTTTCAGCAATATTCTGTGGACAGGGTATTTAGCTGATTAAAAGACTACAGTGAAGTAATTAGATAAGTGTATCGTTTAGTTTGTACTATTTTTATTTCAGAGATTAAGAGAGTCTGTGTTATGACCTGCTAATGACTAATGATTTACTTGTCGTAATTTCGTATATTATCATTGTATTTTAGTCAAATGAAAGGGGGCAATCAGTCGAAAAGACCTGGAGATACATTAGGAAACTAATAGAGCGATATAATTAACAAATGCGGTGTCCACGTGTAAAAGTAACATTTTCCATTTGTGTATGAAAGTGGAATTTAGCTCATTATGTATAGTAAATGGCTAACGTATCGATGTAATGCGAGTGATTTTTAGGGTATTATTGAGCGCAGTTTTTATGTTGATTTAACTTTGTTCATTTCTTAATTGGTTACTATACACACACATACACACACACACACACACATATATATATATACGTATATATATATATATATATATATATATATATATATATATATATATATACATATATATATATATATATATATATATATATATATTTCATATCTGGAATTCTATCCTTGGGAAACTTGTTTTGGAAGCCAATGCATTTAGGCTAGTTCTAGTAGATTGGTTGTTTATTTAAAAAAAAGAAAAAGATATAACTAACAATGAGACTGTATATTTTGAAAAATGTTACCCAGTGTATTCACACTACCGAAAAGGAATATTTATTTAGTTTAGGAGAGTAATATTCGAAACTCCTGTTGTGTCTTGAGCATTATGGGCGCGCGTATCTTAAGAGACTTGTTTTGTAGAGCTGTGCACGTGATGTTCCAAGATGGTGCTGGGATCATCTTGATATTCTGTTTACTTGAATGTTTGCTGAAGGAGAAAATATTTTTATATGAATGAAATGTACTGGAAGTAACTTTCAAATGCAAATGCTTGCTAGAACTAGCGTAAATTGAAATAATGCCCAAGACTGAGTTCTGGCTTTTCTGATGTCCGGCCGAGGCTTGTGTCTTAGTATGGAAATCTTTTATATCATGAAATTTCCTACGATAGAAATACGTCCTAGATTTTCAGTCCCCGTCTAGTAGGTGCCTGATATGCTCGTTAATAAATAGTGGGGAGGAAGCTATATTTAGCAAATAGGTTAGAATACGCGCTTAGGGTTTCAGCAAGACTCGTGCAACCTCACGATTTAATCATTTTATTTACGATTTAGATTCCTTGGGGGAAAAGTTGATACAGTTGAAGAGATTTTAAAGGAATTTCCCCTTATAATCCGACATTCGCTCAGAAACTGGACATCGTTAGTTTCGTGTTGCAAAGTTTATATTTGTATCATTTATATTAATATCATTGCATGTGAATTAGTTTTGTAGAATGTATGAAGAATAGAAAAAAAATTTTGAATTTACAGATAACTAACCACAGAAATTTAGAGATGTTTCCTTAGCTCAACAAACATGTCACTAACTCTTGTTAGATCCTTGTCTCGTAAGGACAAGGCATTAAAAGAAATATGATTGTTAACTATATCTGATGTAATAGAAAGACGAATAGCACACCACGACCTGATTCATCAGAATTCATATGAATAGGTAAAATTAACAATATTATCTCTGTTCCTTACTCCCAATGTGATAAAATCGCTTTTCTTCCTTTTGTAAGCTATCCAAATTCCAAATATTTGCGGAGGTGGATACACAATAGTTGTGAATTGAAAGAGTACAAAGTTGTAACTCCTAACCTTTGACCTCACATTATTTATACAGTGAACGAACAAAGATTCGTGAATTTCTGAAATTGGTTCAAACAGGACTGGAAAGGTCTGTTCAGTTTTCAGTAGTAACAGAAATATTAATTATAAAAAAAAAGCAACGACATTTGGTCATATGTTTGTGGTACAGTGGAAAAAGATTTGAAGTCAGAAAAAGGTGAATTATAATTTGGCATTGTTTAGTAGAGCGAACAGAGGAAAGACTCGCGCACATTGTGAGTCCTTAATGAACTGGAGAGATCGAATTTTGATCCAGTTCTTAGCGCGACTTCTTAAGAAGGTTTGAATTTGCACATTGTGAAAGGTCAAAATGAACACTAAAAAGAAATAAGCTCGCACCCAGGAAATAAATTGTTGATGCCGTAAATGTAGTACGTCATGTTTAGCCAGAATTTTCCATATATTGAGGTTGATCTTGATGAGATCTGGCAAAATTGGTCGATACCCTGGAAGTCATAAAAGAACCCCTGAAGAGAGAGGATGAAAGTTCGTGAATTGTTCGGTGATGAGAGAAAATCTAATATTTCCTAATGGAAAAGACGGAATTGTCAAGATTGGAAACGTAGAAATGCTGTAGATGACGCCACACTGCCAGCTACAAGAAAGTTATAAAGGTACGGTGGTTGAGTAAAAGCTCGTCTTTATTGTTTTCCATGTATAAATATTCAAGTGCCATTAAGATTTTAAATCTCGCCAAAAAGACAAAGTTTCTCTAATGCATGTTTTTGTCTATGGAGAAATACAGGCCATGTGTTTCCATTATTATGTCAGTGCTCAAATAAAGAAATATTAAAAACAATTACTTTAAAAAAGTTCATGGCTGATGAGACAGGCCTGTATAAGATAGGCAACGAGATGCTCCTCTAAATTACGACTTTCATAACATTAACATGACAAAGGCTAAATTAGCAGCCTGGGCCAAGCGATTTGTTTAATTAGATTTCGAGTAAATCCCTATTTTAAAGTGTGACGGCCGGTCCCTTTCCCAGTAGGGGAGGGGGACCCCCTTTCTTCTAATTTGCAAATCAATTCAAGGTGATGGAGATTTCCCTGCTCAGCAGCATGAATAAGCAATTAAGCGATTCATAGGCTTCTCTGATCTTCCCTTTTGAAGCCCCTCTCACTGAAAGAAAAGGAAAGGGGGCTACTGGGTCTTTATTTTCTTTTCCCGTCTTCTCCCTAATCCGAATCTTGTTTGGGGTCTTGTTTTTCCTTAGACGCCGTTGCCACCCGCCCATTCTGTCTCTCTCCCCTGCCTCTCTTTCTCTCTTTCAGGACATGCCGTTCTTGTTTAACATCTTCATCCAGCTGGGACTCGGAGCAGACAAGACAGAAAACTAAAGCTACCGTTCTATGACGTCATTCCTTCATAGAAGACTCAAAAATCTTTCTTTGCAGTGACTCGAGATGTCACCTCCCCCAACACCCCCTACTCCGTGATATTTTTTTCAAACTTTGCTTCTACCAAGATTCGAAAAAAAAAAAGTTTCTTTCCCAGGATTGCATGTTTCCTATTTTTGTTCAGTTCTAAAATTTTCAGAAACGTTTCTTCCCTCTTGGTCAGAGAAACCTATTTCTCAAGAGAGGCATTCAAGACATTTCTAAGCTGAGCATTCTAAGATCGTTTCTTCCCTGAGATTTCAAGAAAGTTTCACTGAAGGCAGAGTAAGTTTGCCTTCTTAAAAGAAAGGTCGCGAAAGTATGTTTCACAGGAGAATTTTATCCATAGATGTTTGTCAGCTACCAAGAAATGAAGCGAAGTTGTGTAATGTTATTTTAAGCATGGTTCAATATGTATTTATACTGGTAGATTCAGGTATCTCTTTTCTTCCCCGTAGATTTAAAAAAGGGTCTTTTTTGTTTTTGTATTCAAGATATTTTCCTATGAGTTTTGGAAAAAGTTTTTTCTTAGATTTGAGAGGCATTTCAGCTTAAAGACCTTGGAAACATTTTCGCTTAAAGCGATAGACTCTAATATCCTTGAGAATCTGAGAAACAATTTTTTCTCAAATCTGTAGACGTTATTTTCCTGAGATTAAGAGAAACGTTCCCTTCACATCAAAGAATCTATTCCTCTCGCCCTCCGAGATTCATCCCCGTGAAATCTTAATTAAACCTCCGAAGGGAATATGTAAATGAGGATTAAACACTAATCTAAATTAGGGAGGAACCGCCCAACATGTTTTCGCTGGTCCCCGACAATGACCCCGTAAATGGAATGCCGACGATGGGTCTTAATGGGGCAAAACCCATGACGAATCCCACGATCTATAAGGAATCTGGGCGCTCTGAGATATGCGACGATTTTCGACGCTAATGGGGAGCTTCCCGGAAATTATGACTCAACTTTCAAGAGCAGCGAATTCATTAGTTGAATGAAATATCTCTAGTTTGCATATCATCACCGCTTTTTTTTCCCTCTCCTAACTTTTTTATTTTGGAAAAGGGGGAAACCAGAAAAAACAATTATATATAATTAATCAAGAGTAGAAGACTTTAAAAGGTTTTAGGTGTTAATCGAAAATCAGTTCAGTTTTTGTATGCCGTAATGATGGGATTTGCTGGATGACTGTTAGAGGAAAAGTTTACTTGGTTTATTATTATTATTATTAAAAAAGTTGAATTCTCTCTAGGGCTGTACTTGCTCAGTACGACGGAGCGTATAAAACAAAAACAGTCTTCGGAGTCATTAGGAGATGATATTTTGGGGCAGGTGGGACAGGGTCTCTTAATGACACCTAGAAATTAGGACCGATTTCAAACGACTACAGCCGAGAGATTTTATGGAACAGTTCCATATGTTGCCCGTCACTTATCTTTTGGCTCCTCGACCCAGATTTTCTCTCTCTCTCTCTCTCTCTCTCTCTCTCTCTCTCTCTCTCTCTCTCTGTCATCTCTCCTCTCGTCTCTCTCTCTCTCACACGTAAATGTTTGTGTGGTAATATATCTACATGTGAGCTTGAACCTTGTGAATAGGTTGCACAGGATGGCTTGTTTATGTAATCTTGTATCTTTGTTAATGTAGAAGCACAGTGCACCAAAGTCAGTGGGTTATTAATTTTTCGTTAATGTGTATATTTTTCAAATACTAACGTAATGAAAGGGGCTAAAATCAATGTAAAGCTTCCTGTTTTTCTCCTGTTAAAGATATTTAGAAAATATTATGGATTTAGGTTAAGAATCACAGTACATGTACTACATTATTACCTAATTAAAATTTCGTAAAATTGTATAGTACTAAGTTAATTTCTTCTTTCAATGCATGCCGACGACCCCTTGAAGTATTAACTTCTTTTAATACATACCGACGGCTCCTTGAAGCGAGAAAAATGTGTTTCGGTAGAAGCGTTGACGCCCTTGTGTCAGTTGAACAGCTCATGGAGGCATTATTGGTGACACGTGAAGCCGAAAATTCTTTCGTGTGACACCGCCTTAAAAATTATTACAGACTTGTCAAGACCGAGAAATGAGAAGGCACCGATTTCTTTTTATGATTATGAGACACCATGAATTGTCACCATGAAGCAGAATAAGACTGTGTGTGTGTGTGTGCCTTTATAAACCATCCTAAAATTTTAAAAATGCATGTTCATGTAGAATTTGGTAATTATATCCTTTGCGGCTGGATGCTGAACTGAAATTTAACCAATCCTGTTTTCAACTTCTCAAATGGTTTTCAGCTTTCTCACGGACACTTCCACATAAAGTTATGCTTATTTCCCATCGCTCAAGAGTTATATCCGTTATGTTATTAGATTCGCAATCGAACTCTCTCCCTTCTGCTTCATTTCCTGTGCACTCACATTAGCCTACAGTCACCCTCTGATTCATTTACGTTTTACTTCGCCATATTCTCATTCACTTCCGGGAAAGCGAGGAAGTGCCCGGAAATTGTGATATGCTTTGAAGGACTCACTTGCTATAAGAATGTATTTCTCTAGTCCTGAAAGCTGCTATTTAATTTACTATAATAGTCCTGATCTGTAAGTTGATTTCACACTGATATTGTGCTCAAGTTTAAATGGTGCATTCATCTTCTGAAATATCTGAAAATCTCTGCCATCGCTACTTTGTTAACAGCGGAGGTAGGTCTCTCTCTCTCTCTCTCTCTCTCTCTCTCTCTCTCTCTCTCTCTCTCTCTCTCTCTCTCTCTCTCTCACCAATAAACAAAAAATCGACGTAACATATCACATGGATCTCATAAAATTATTTTCCTCAACAGAAAATCAGTGTTAGTGGTATTTCTGGAAAATATCATTTTTTATAGTCACAATAAGTAATTACGAAATTATTTCCTTGCAACGGAAGAAACAAATCATGTGCCCCTTTATAAAAAAAAAAAAAAAAAAGCAGGTTGTAAAGGGCATTTTGGTAGATGTTTTCATGCATGTGACATCTGAGATTTTAAATGTATTGAGATATATATATAATATATATATATATATATATATATATATATATATATATATATATATATATATATATATATATATATATATATATATATATATATATGTGTGTGTGTGTGTGTGTATATATATAATAGTTATATAGTATTATAGATATATGATATGCTAAGTATCATAATATATATATAATTATATATCTATATATATATATATATATCATATATATATATATATATTAATATATATATATATATATATATGATATATATTATATTAGAATATATCACCCATCACCACTGGTGACTAAATGAGAGACTTACTGTGGGTCCTTGTCGATTCCAGCTTTATTTCTAAGCTATTGACAGATTGAGCATCCCTTCGACAATGGCCTAGAAACAAAGCTGAAACCGGTCAGGACCTATATCTAGTATCCCACGTTTTTCACCTGCGGTGATGTGTGCTAGAAGTAGTAAACGAACACGTGTCAGGTAAGGTCATTATAATCATTTATATATATATATATATAGTATATATATATATATATATATATATATATATATATATATATATATATATATATATATATATATATATATATATATATATATATATATATATATATATATATTATATATGGTGTGTGTACTTCCTCCTAACTCAGTAGTTATGAGGACTGCCTCACCACAAGAGGCTCGGTGTTTCTAGTCGCTTGTACTAAAGCCCATCGCGCTTTTTTTCAGTTAAGCTGAGCAACATCTTTGAGCTTTTGACTTTGTGCTAAGAATATATAAGAAGGATGTGTTACGAAATATGTATAGATTGTGATAAATGTATATATACACACATATATACATTTTATATAATATATATATATATATATTATATATATATATATATAATATTTATATTATCTAAAAGCACATTAACACAGGTAAAAAATAAGAGACGAAGGTATTTTCAGAAAAGAGAGACGTGAGAGAAAAATGGACTTAATTTATTTCTTTTTTATTTGAAGAAGCCCCTCCTTATGCTTGCTCCAAGCACCGGCAAATGAGGAGGGCTTAGTATAGGGTTAACGTCATAATCTCTATGATAGTACGTAAAAGCGTTAGTGCAAACTCCAACAGATCGTATCAGTGTGATACCTTTGGAAAATATTTTCATATACGTATTTAAGTGAATGACATCAGAGTATCAAGTTTTTAATTTTTTTTATCATCGTCTTGGATGTACGACAGTAGGGTTATTGAGACAGTTATAGGTTATTTTATAATGAGTAAAAGTTTTTGAACACGGAAAAGAATATTTCATAAAGCTAAGCCTCAAAACGCTGATTCTTCCCAAACATTGCAGTATTTCGGTTACATAAGAAAAACGCTGAAGGAGGACAGTAAATGTGCTACTCTCCCGGTCTTTTACCCGACCGAAAAAAAAAGGTACTTAAGAATGGCAATCTTGAGTATGAGGACCAGTAAAGGAAGAAAGAGATTTCTTTCTCTCCTCTCCCTTTTCAGCGAGTTAGATGTGATCAGAGGAAATCAGGGGAAATTATGGTTTACCTGATTTTCGAAGCCTGGTTTCGAAAAGCCAAATCTCCTCACTCAGAATCATTTCCACACCTCGGACACAGACAGCCTTTTCCTTTTCTGTTTCCGAATTGGTGGAAAATAAGGAGCCCAAGACCTGGAGATTGTCAGTGTATCGAACTGCTGTTCTTTTTTTATTTCTTTTGAAAGAATAATTGGTTATCGTGTGTATCACCATTATGGGTTTTCATTTACTTTATACCTGGTCTGGGGTGATTTGCTAAATATGTTTGTAATAAACCAGGAGTAATGCTAAGATGTCTTAAGGTAGTTCATCCTATCTGGTTATTAATGTTGTAAATATAGGTTGGCCTTACTTGTCGCTTTCTGCAGTATCCGCCTCACCTTTAAAGCGTTTCAGTTTTGCTTCCATCCTTAATAGGATTAAATTAAAGGTAATTTGCCCGGCAGTGACCTGCCCACGCCGCTCCTCTTGATTCTTTATATCCCTCTGGCTCAGAATAGCTTCTCTTTCCTTTCTTTCGCAGTGCTATTTCAGACACTGTTCCATTGAGCTCAGTGGGGGTCACCCAGCTTTATCAGGCGACCTTTTGACGCCCCTCAGAATTGCATTCACAATACACGTGAGGAATCAGTAATTCCGATAATGCATGTTTTGTTGACTTTCTTTTTCTGATCATCCAAGTATTGCCATTTTCTTCCTGTTTCTGTCAACGCTGTAGGTAAAGCTTCCATGTTATTTATCTCACTTTTCCCCGTGTGAATAATTCTGCAAGGCACTCAAAAGGGAAAGCTATATGGTTTTGGTTTTTACATTATTTTCCGCTTAATTTTGTTTTCACACTCGTTCGTCACCATCGTTTTAGAGCTTAACCGGCTGTGATTGCTTTTCATAAACAGGTTTTTGCATATATAAATCCAGTTTATTAAATGCCTGATTATTTTATTTTACTTGTCAAGAAATTGACCAATATTCATGAGATTATTGTTTTAATTTTATTTTAAGTTGTACCTTTACTTGCAAAATGACTTATCTAATATCGTTAGCATAAATAATTGTATGTCATCATCTTGGAAGCTCTTTTTAATGGTTTCGGGATGAGGTGTTCGTTACTATGTTTCATCTGTGATAACATTTTTTTTCTCTCCGCTGAAGAAACTATCAAAAGTAGCATTAGTGATTTGAAAAATGGCCTTTTTACTGATGAATATGACGTTATTTTACGTACCTATTCCAAATTAAAGTTACTCCACTGGTGAAATCCTTCTGTATATTACGTCACCACAAGTCTTCTCACCAGTCGCCGTCGATAGAAACCTCTTGGTCAAAGTCAATTAATTTTCATATAACCATTTAGTGTGAACAAACGTTTATAATTTCCTTTATTGCAGCTTTGTAAATGATAACGTTCTCTGCCATGAAGGAAAAATGTCGGGAGCTATCAAAACTTCTGCCACGCTTCGTGTTAGAAATGTTTGTAGTTTTGATTACGAATATAAAACCTATAGTGGTGCTGAGAACGTAAGTCTTGCAAGCAGTATTCAAATGGACTTTGTCTGAAGAGTTTTCTGGAAATAGAATGATGAGGTTTACCGTAGGAGTCGGGGTAGGACAATAAAAATTGCACAGGCAATTTTCAGGTAATCTTGCTCCTTCCCATGTATTGTAAACATTGCTTTATTATAATGTTGTCTCCGTCGTATTGTTATTATATTACCGTTGTCAGGCTTCACTAGTTCAGAAGTACACAATGGGTTTAATACACAAAAAGAGGATTATATTTCATAATTCATAACCTGTAATGGAAAGAACTTGCATGATACATTTCAGTGTATACTATCCTATTTTGTGACGAGGGAAATTATTTTTCATCCACTGAGTAGGGCAAATAAAGATTCTAAAGTTGATTTTCCTGTAAAAGAGTAAATACTTCATATAATCAAAGGTGTTGTCAACTCAACAAACGTTAACCATTCCATCTGTATTATTTTCCGTTAGCTCCACTGCACAGTCGCCTTATAGTATATATTTTAAAATCCTCGTACATTTTAAGTTCTGTCGAGTGTTTACGGACATATGCTTGCTGTGTGAAATTGTGTGATTGTTATCATAACTGGCGGCAAATAGGAAAAATAAAATATTGGTCTTCGGCCCACACGCACTCACGTACAGACACGCATGTATGAACGCGTATGTATGTATGTATGTATGTATGTATGTATGTATGTATATATATATATATATATATATATATATATATATATATATATAAAAGCAAAATCCAAGAAGGAGAATGAAACAATGGAACAACTGCTGCGAAAGCCTAGCAGCGGTTACTTCATTGTTTCACTTTCGATCGTGGATTTTGTCTTTATTTATGTATTCAAGTTAAGTTCCAAATTTTCGTGATTCAGTCATACACAACACACACACACACAAACACATATATGCATCATATATATACTATACTATATATATAATATATATATATATATAATGCATATGTATATATATATATATAGTATATATATATATATATATATATATATATATATATATATATATATATATACATATATATATTGTTTGTGTGCTTGCGCCATTTAGATAATGCTGGGAAAGAGATTAAAATGAATTTTACTAAATAACCAAATGATCAAGGATCATTACCAGAGATATTTTATAGTTGTTTTAACTAAACCCCTGGATAGACATTTTTACAATCGGCTAGAGAAAGTAATAGGACAGGAAATGAGACTCACAAGTAGGCGGTGAGAGAGAGAGAGAGAGAGAGAGAGAGAGAGAGAGAGAGAGATGCAAAATAGAATTTTCATTTTCGCTGATGTGCAGTCAACTCGTAGAGTGGGCCAATGGAACACGTTCTTTACTTGAAGTAATATTGAATAGCGCCAAAGACGTTTCATCGTCATGAATCGAAACACGTTCTCGCAAAGAAAAAAAATGTAAAACTAACGAAGGGGGAAGTGGATGGCTGCTAAAGGCATTTTCAGTCACGGCACGAGAGAACTTGGGATATGTGCGCTGTTTCAGATTTCCAAAAGTGCTTACAGCAATATGGTGAGTAAAGTTACCTGACTTTTACCTATTTTAGCAGTCGAGTTCAGATTTACCTACATTAGAACGTTGTTCGAATTTCCTCAATGATTTTTTTGAAGATGGTATCTTCATATTAGATACAAGATGGAAGTTAAAGAATATTGCAAATATTTTTAGAGGATGAATTATCATGTTTATATTCTGCCGGACACTTTTGCACTCTCGCTTTGCAATTATTGGTGATCTTATTTTTACCTGTGTACAGATTCGGATGGAATGAACTTGATATACTGCCTTGAGTGATTGCTGTATATGTGCCTTAGGCAGTATGAAAACCAGAATTGAGCATGAGCTTTGAGTTTGCTATAGAGGATTTTACTATAAAGAACTGTTCCCCTAGGGGGGTATTGCTGGCAGTGCTCCTCACGTGGTGCACTATAGACATTACTTAAGGTTCTTTGCAGCATCTCTTCGGCCTCTAGCTGCAACTTCTTTCATTCGTTTTAACCTTACCTCTGTTCCCATTCTCTTCCGTCACTAACAATTGTTTCATAGTGCAATTGCGAGATTTTCCTCGTGTTGCACTGTCAAACCTTATTACTGTCAATTTCCTCATACGTCCCAGCGCTTGGTCTTTGACCTTAATTCTACATTTTATTCTATTCTATATTATATTTTATAACGAACTGTGGCAGAATCTAGTCTCTTGAAAGCATGATCTCTGCTTGTCATAGTAATAGGTAATAAAATTAGTCCGATCCATCCCATAAGGTAAAGTAAACAGTTTGTCGGCCTTTCTTTCCTTGTTCCTATCTCCCACGTCTGATTTTCCTCTGTATCAACATTCTTGTTATTGAGAGACCTTAGTTGATAAAGAGTGGTCATGTTTTCGGTCTTCAAGTTGCAACTCAACCAGAGGGATGTAAGTTTAGAGGATTTTTGGCAACTCAGAGGCTTAGACAAAAAAACGGAAAGCTCGCCAGAGCACGTTTCGGAGCGCTGAAGGATATTTTTTGTATTTCTTTAATCGCTGTAAAGAAAAAATGATCAAGGAAGTCAAACGTTATTAAATAATCAAAATGAAGCAGTTGTCTTTAATAGGCTTGCTTTTATAAATGGCATAGGAAATGTAAATCATACTTGAATTTGCTCTTCCCTTGTTGACCGTTTACGATTGTTAATTCTCTGTGTCTAGGTTCAGTGTTAATTTTGGGTTATGTTAAAGGGCTTTACTGGGCTTTGATCACCATATGAAGTTTTGTTTTAAGATATACAACTATGCGTGTTGATGTATGTATAGGTAAAATAAATGCAGATATACATACATGCATAAGTCTAAAGTAATCAAAATTTTATATTAAACAATGGAAGCCGAAAGCTTTATCGGTTATTTTGAAAGATACCAATACTCAATTGTTAATTAAAAGTTGAATCCATAGAGAAGTCTTCCCGAAACTGTGAGCACTGAAGACTTCTCCACTATAATTTTTCTAAACGTTTTCATTTTTTGTTATTCCATTTGCTTTATCGTATTGCTTTTACAGGGGACGTTTTCCATGATAAGTTTACCGTCTTCTGTTGGGTTACATTGAGCGCATTGCCATCGCAAGCTTCCTCGGCCCGGTTGTACAGGTCTGATTCCGTATGCAGACTTTATGTCGCCTTAGATACATACATACATACATATATATATATATATATATATATATATATATATATATATATATATATATATAGAGAGAGAGAGAGAGAGAAGAGAAGAGAAGAGACGAGAGAGAGAGAGGGGGGCTAAATTTCGAAACACCCGATATATAGATATATATATATATATATAAATATATATATATATATATAGTATATATATATATATATACATATATATATATATATATATATATATATATATATATATTATATATATGATATCTATATATAATATCGGGTGTTTCGAAATTTAGGCAACCCCCCCCCTCCACAGACAAATGGAAAGTTATGAAGTTTTCTGAATAACCTATCTTCAAGTACATTATCTTAAGTTTCTATTAAGCTATTTTTCATAGTACATTTCTTGTATTTTCAGACTGAGTGACGGAGTTAGATACAGCCATGGCTAACGACACAGAGGAAATCAGATGGATTGACCGAATCCGGGCTATAACCTTCAGAGAGGCCAGGGATGCTGGCACATTCTTCATTTCATGTTCCTGGATAGCTAGATACATTAAAAGATATGAATACTTTGTTAAAAAAAAAAACTGCAACAAATCCATATGACTGTCATTGCGAAAAGAGTAGGAATCTTGGAAGGCCTGAAGTCCTTTCTCAGGAGTCAAAAGACATCATAGCTGAGGCAGTAGGTAGACCAAGAAAGTCTTTACATAAATTTGTGCTTGAACCAGAAACAAAAAGGGGAAAGAAGAAAAGTTATAGTGCTGTATATTGTGAGTTCAAAAAATCTGGTATCAAGCCATTTCATGTTATCAGCAAGCCCAACGTCACTCAGCAACAGAGAAAAGACGTGCATGGTTTTGTGGCTAATTTCTTTGCTACATAAACCTAGTCAGTCGGCTTCGTTTGAAATTGCACTTAGAAGCAAAAAGGTTCTTGGTTTTCATTGTTCTGTTTACTGTTGTAATAACTAAGAGAATAACGCCAAAGGGTAAGGTATAAGTTTCTTGAGATTTCCTAAAGAATGTGAATTTTAAAGTTCCTTTTAAAAATCCATGTGCAGAGAAGAGTGTATTTGCATTTGCTGATTAAGCTAATAAGGAAAACTTTTATGGAACGTAGATTTCACACAGAAAAGGGAGATTTTATTTCATCTGCTTCTGTACAAGAAATGTTGGATAAAACGGCAAATGAATACAATTTAACACCAAATCTGATTCAAAATCACTGTGCAGGAACTCAAAGGCAACATGTAAAAGTATGTAGCCCAATTAATATCCAAAACATGTGCACTACTGTAAAGCTTCCAGGAGAAAAAGGTTGGTGATAGCTGATTTCATAGATGTAGCAAATGACTAATTTGATGAACTTTCGATCGTATGCACAACAGTCAAAAGCTCCCTTTTTTATTATACCATTTTGTATTTAGAAAAATACATCCTGGGACGCGCGGCGGGCCTCTTCCGCCCGTCCCGGGACCCATGGTGGGCCTCACTTGCCTGTCCCTGGGACCCGCGGCGTGCCTCGCCCGACCGTCCCTGGGACCTACAGTGGCCCTTGCCCGCCCGTCCTGGGACAAGTGGTGGCCCTCGCCTGCCTGTCCTGGGACCCGCGGGGGCCTTTCCCACCTGTCCTGGGATCCATGGTGGGCCTTGCCCTGGCCATCCTGGGACCTGCAGCGGGCCTTGCCCTGCCCCTCCCTGGGACCCACGGTGGCCCTTGCCTGCCCGTCCCAGGACACGTGGCGGACCTCGCCCGCCCGTCCTGGGACACGTGGCAGACCTCGCCTGCCCATCCCGGGACATGAATATGCTAGAATATGCCACTGAATCCTTTCAATTCTCCTGGGGTTTCTCTGAATCTTCTGCTGCTTCTCCTGGCACTCCACGAATCCTACTGAATCCTCTCAATTCTCATGGGGCTTCTCTGAATCCTCTGCTTCTTCTCCTGGCACTCCACAAATCCTACTGAATCCTCTCAATTCTCCTGGCGCTTCTCTGAATCCTCTGCTTCTTCTCCTGGCACTACATGAATCCTCTCATTTTCTCCACGGTTTCTACAATCCTCCCATTTTCCTTTCCATTTTAGGAATCAGTAAAACTCCAAGACAAAATTTTAACTTTTTTCATTTCCGTTCAACTTCAATTTCCTTCAAGGATGAGCAAAGCAAACTTATTTTATAAATAAACATCAAACTCTTTTTTAATACAACAAACATTCTCTGCAAATTTTTCTCATCTGATTGCGCCATTCCTTGAAGATCGACAGTTCCTCCTGCAGTTTACAGTTGTCCTTGTCCAGGCGTTTGTATTTCTCCTCGAGGTTCTTGAGGTCGCACACCAGTTTCTCCTTCGCAGCTGTCGAACCTCATCTTCCAGCTGGTCGTTTCCTTCGCCCTGGGCACCGGTCTTCCTCTCCAGCGACTCCAGGTGACGATTTCGTTCCTCTAGAAGGCATGTCAGCTCGTTCCTCTTGAGTTTCTCAGCCTGAACTTCACACTGAAGTACACACTATTCCTTCGTAAGGTCTTCCACTTCCTTCTGCAGGCGCTGGAACCTCCTGACCTCAAGGTCTTTCCTGTCGGATTCCCGCTTTTCGGCCGCGCCTTTTTGTTCCTGGATGAGCTGCAGGTCTTTCTCCTTCTGTCGTAGGAGTTCCTCGAGCCTCTCAACCTGGCAGTTTTAACCTTTTCGTATTTTGAAAAATACATCACGAATACATTATTGTGGCTTTCAACTCATGATCCCTTTTGTTAGGGAAGGAACCAAAACTCTATAGTTATAATATTAAGTATATTAAAAGATGACGATTCTCTCTGCATATCTAGTGAAACGCTAATGAGGGATAAAGTGAAAATGAATGGGAACTTTGAGATTCCTTTATTGTTTTTTTCTGTCAAATGGCTTCGTCTAGATTTACTTCAGTTGGCAGGAATGACATTTAATTATTGTTGGATACATAATGTCCGCAGTAGTGTGTATGTATATTACTGTATTACCGACTTTATTTTTCCTTTAAAGATCACGAGAGTGATGATATCAGATAAGATTTGTTTGGTTTTAAAGTTGGTTTGCGAATCAACTGTTTTTGTTTTTACGGGATGCTCATTGAGCGAGAGCCCGTGCTGACACAAGGTCAGCTTAATAAAAAACAACAACAACCGTTTTGGATTTGTTTGTGTCAAAAGTTTTCGGTGCCAGTGGGATTGTCAACATCGCTAGGTATATCAGAAGCAGTGTATTTTCAAATGTCTTAAACTCAACTATTACAGGATTATGGGGCATGACCAACCGCATTTTGAAAAACGAAAACTGAAACACGGATACAGTACAGCAGCGGAAATATTAATGCAGGTGGCACGGCGTCTGGCATAATCCTTTTATCAGAGCAGGTCGGGGTGTCGTACCGAAAGGGAAAGAGGCCAGAAGGGGTCTGCCTTTGTGATTTTGATGCAGGTTTTATTCCCAGGATTTATTTCCTTCTTGTGAACTATGCTTTATGTTTATCTCTCCTTGATGCTTCTCTTTTTATGCATTTTTTTTTTGCTTGCTTTAAATATCGTCAGACTATAATTCATGAAAACTGAACCGTTAGTGTTGTTGTTGAACACAAATTCAAACTCTACTTGAAACAACAAATTGGTTGATTTCTCGATATTTCAAAGTTATTGGTGAAAAGAACAACCCATGTCTCCCCATTTTTTGTCAACACACAAATTCTCGTCTCCATCTCAGTTCATCGATGAAAACTGAAAACAGTTTTCATGAAAGGTGATTAACAATCCATATTGACATAATAGCGCAGTCTCAAATAAAACATGTAGTTTTTTCCTTATAGTACATCTGTGAAACTGCATTAACATACGAAAAGTGAGAATGAGTACACACTTTTTTAGCTCTATTTTTCTAAAATATACACATTGTCTGTGGATATACTGATATTTTTTCCCCTAAATGGAAACCGAGTGTTTCCCTTAGTTGATTGCTAAGTCATCTCAGTTACGCTTTGGAATCATCTTGATACCCAATTGCTTTTTCTTCGTCTTGCGATGAATCTTTATACTTATTTTATATAACAGAGTTGCCGTTGTCCCTCCTCAAGGCAGAAATATTTCCTCAGACTTGGAAGTTTTTATTGGGAGGCAAACGTAAGTTATGTTTTTCCATATCTTGATAAAACACTAAGGGACTACTGCCAGAGAAATGTCAAGACCAAATGTCAAAATACTTATCGGGCTTTAGTGCCATCTTATTACACCAATAGACAGATACAGCGAGAGAGAAGAGAGAGAGAGAGAGAGAGAGAGAGAGAGAGAGAGAGAGAGAGAGAGAGAGAGTAGAAATTTCAATCTCGTTGATGTGCAGTCAACTCGGAGAAGGTGAGGCAATGGAACGCGTTCTTTCCTTGAGGAAATATTGAATGTAGTCGTAGCCGATTTATCATATGACTCGAAACACGTTCTTGTGACTAAAAAAAAAAGTCATATGGTTGTTCCGTAGAACATGCAACTTGATGATTTAAGAATAATTTTTGTGAAAAAAAGTAGGAAATAATAGTCACACGAACTCCGCGTCCTCCCTATGCGTGTTTCCTACTGTAGTTCAAAATACATTCCAGTGTTTAATGCTGTGAGCATCAGAGTAACTTTATTAATGAAATCGTAGAGCAAACAAATGTTTGCTCTCGACCTCTGCTTCATAAATTAAATTGTGAATCAAATGTAAATAACATTGAGAAATGGTTTTGAAGTTACTATTAGGTGGGTGTCTCATGCAGTCGGTTTCGCGATCACGAAAATTAGACAGTTGAAACAAAATAATAATGGTTATTATTCTCATGCTTTCAGAACGAATAAATTTAATCTGATTAACGTGTCAAAAAAATGAGTGCAAATGGAATGTAAATCTTGGTTATTAATTAGATTCTGATGTTTATTAGCCATTATTTGAAAACATGCTAATTCTAACGACTGAAATGAATGCCTATATCTACAAATATTTGCCTGCAATCATGTACATATTTCAAAGTATGTTAAAATTGACTCATGAGAGAGAGAGAGAGAGAGAGAGAGAGAGAGAGAGGTGGGGGGGGGGGGTCGCTTTATGAGGCCAGATGACAAACTTTAATAGCAAAATTGGATTAGAAGTTAATAGAATAAAATCCAAAATCTCTATTTGAATCACACATACGGGGTAAAGTGTCTCTCTCTGTGGACATT
>NC_087205.1:80749510-80764510 GCF_015104395.2 Macrobrachium nipponense
CATTTTTAAGAGACGTTTCTTTGCATTTGCATGAATGGCTGCTAACATTTTATCATAGTATCATATCGATGAAGAACATATCCGCTGTAGTATGTGGAATGAAGTCTGTGCTAGTAGCTTCATTTACCTAGTTATATTTATATCTCCTGAGATTTCCGTTTATTGGCCTATTATTATATATATATATATATATATATATATATATATATATATATATATATATATATATGTATATATTCGTTAAAAGCAATTGCTTTAGTGGCATCAATAAGTTTCTTACAGGTATCTTCATACCGACGAGGTTTTTTCCGATTCTCGTTCGTCAATTACTTGTGAAAATACGCAGACTTCCTTCTTCCATTTATTGAATTTTGTCGAGACAGCTGTTTCGCCTTATGACATTATCAAGCGACTAATGACTTACAATCTGGCCGTTCGGCCTATTTATTTCATCGTGTGGGAAGTATGACCTTGAGGTATGGGTACCGGTTAGTCTAGGGATTAACAGCTTAAGGGCGTTGTTTTGGATACAAAAAACATAAGGACATATGTACTGTGACAATAAAAGTGAAAGTTTAAACAGTGGTTGAATAAATATTCAAAATGCAATGCCATGTGCTAGTGTTTCCTTAAATGTATGTTTAAAATTTAATATGTTACATGTTGGTTTTAGATAAAAGAATACAAAATTACATACTGGAATAAAAATGAATATAGAAATCTAAATACAGGAATAATAAAAATCTAAATACAGGAATAATAATATTTTTTTTATTATTATTCCTGTACATATATCCTTATGTTCTTTGTATCCAAACAACGCCCTTAAGCTGTTAATCCCTAGACTAACCAGTACCCATACCTCAAGGTCATACTTCCCACACGATGAAATAAATAGGCCGAACAGGCCGAACGGCCAGATTGTAAGTCATTAGTCGCTTGATAATGCCATAAGTCGAAGCAGCTGTCGCGACAAAATTCAATAAATGGAAGAAGGAAGTCTGCGTATTTTTCACCAGAAATTGACGAACGAGAATCGGAAAAAACTTCGTCGGTATGAAGATACCTGCAAGAAACTTATTGATGCCACTAAAGCAATTACTTTTAACGAAAATTGCATAAGAAAAAAACTATGCCCTAAAAGTATATATATATATATATATATATATATATATATATATATATATATATATATATATATATATATATATATATATATATATATATAATATTATACTAAGTATATGAAGGCAGGCAGGAACACACAGGAATTTGACATTTTGACATTTAATCCGACGTTTCGCAATACATTATTGCATCCTCAGGGAATTCTACAATAGATGTAAATAAAATAATTTTTAAAAACTTTTAAAAAATCATAAAATTAAAAATAGTTATCTAAAAGTCAATTTAAAAGACCATATTTAAAACACAATAAGTTAAGTTAAAACACAAGTTACAAAAAAGAAAGAAAAAAACATGGAATTGAGCATTAATCTACAAGGATTTATTAAAAAATATATATAAAATAATAATAAAAATAATAGATAACTAAAGAAGTGGAGCTAACCTGCCAGAGCAAAGTCAAGAGTAAAACTGAAGGCAGAAACGAAAAGTAAACAATAAGAGGCTTTAAGAACTACAACAAAGTCAAGATAAAAAAAGTTGAACAGCCGAGGACTGGGTATTTAAAACAGGAACAAGTTGTTTAATTTTCAATGTCTCTAAAATAAATAGCTCTTTATGGTTGTTGACCTGTCCAATTATAGAGAAATCTTTGTACTGGATGGTAGTTTTACATTGCACAGAATGATTTCTTATGTTGGACGCATCTGGGTTGGATAGGCGACATCCAGTTCTATGACTAACCCCCCTATGGGAATCGACTCGTACCCTAAGAAGACGCTTCGTGGATCCCACATAATTTCCCATATCACATCTGGGACAAGTATACTTATATACCACATTAGACGTCATCAAAGGGCAGAGTCGGTCTTTTACTCTGAAAAGGGAGCCGATTGTAAGGGGTTTTTTTCGGAATCAAATTTACGTCAAGGGCATTAAAATGTTCATTGATTATTTTAGTGAAGCCTGTACGGAAGTTGTCAGATTTTATGTACGGAAAAGATGCGTAGAATTTTTTCTTTGGAACGTTAAAATACAAAGGGCTGTTAGAGAACTTTTTGCTGAGTAATTTTTGTATGACCTTGTTAATAATCTTGGTAGGGAAACTGTTATCGTTAAAATATTTGTAAAGGAAGGTAATTTCGTTATGGAAAAGTTCCCAGTCTGAAGTGAGTAATAGTGCCCGATGAATTAGTGTATAAACAGAATTTAACTTAAAGTTACAAAAACAAAAACTATAAAAATTGGAGCCCAGACCTGTAAAGGTTTTCTTCCTAAAAATGGTGGTTTTAAAACAGGTCTGGGCTCCAATTTCGTCCCCCCATGGGATCGAACCACCGTCCAAGTGGACGGGGACGAAATCAGGACAGTCAGTGACGCTATCCAATCAGCCAACAGAGATGCTATAAGTTCATATCGATTCTGACCTTACAAATCACCCTCGATCTGGGTGCTTTCGTAATTAGAATCGATATGAAACCCCGTGGGGGGACGAAATTGTTATCAACTAAAAAATTCCCCTTCGGTACATATATGAAAATATATCATTTGGGAGGTAAAGTGAATTTAGATATTAAAGGACATTTGTAGCTTGAATTGATATATAAATGGATCACGGTTCGATGTGATAATTATTCATAACAAAAGGCTACGTGCTGTCAAACGCTCGAATTGGCCAACTTGGTAGACGGGGTTTCATATCGATTCTAATTACGAAAGCACCCAGATCGAGGGTGATTGTAAGGTCAGAATCGATATGAACTTATAGCGTCTCTGTTGGCTGATTGGATAGCGTCACTGACTGTCCTGATTTCGTCCCCGTCCACTTGGACGGTGGTTCGATCCCATGGGGGGACGAAATTGTTATCAAACTAAAAAATTCCCCTTTCGGTACATATATGAAAATATATCATTTGGGAGGTAAAGTGAATTTAGATATTAAAGGACATTTGTAGCTTGAATTGATATATAAATGGATCACGGTTCGATGTGATAATTATTCATATATATATATATAATATATATATATATATATAATATATATATATATATATATAATATATATATATATATATATATATATATAGATACACACACACATACACGTACTACAACATACATACATGCACACGAGAGAGAGAGAGAGAGAGAGAGAGAGAGCTGACTAAAGCAGACTAAAGCTGATAAGCCTTCAATGGAATAATTTTTCTTGTTACTAAAGAAACAGTCTTTTTAAGACTGTAGCATTTCCATTTTGTGACTTTTCCGTTACAGTAAGTTTGTATTGCTACATTTATTGCTGCGTCTTTACCACTGCCTATGGAAGATGGGTAATCTCAACTGTACAATTAGGGCCTTTTGCAGGAAGATGATCTTAAAAACTGTTGTTGCCACGGTCGAGTTATCTTATTTAGGGTACATCCAACCTTATTTTCATTTCCTCTTAAATTGTATGTAATATATTATTTACTTACTTTTTATCGTGTAATTGTGTTTTATTTTATTTGCATGTTTTTCATAATTTACCAAAGAAGTTTTCAGTTTTAATCCAAACTAAATTAATTGCTTCACGTCTTTTTTCAGTAGAAAACTTCTCTCTCTCTCTCTCTCTCTCTCTCTCTCTCTCTCTCTTCTCTCTCTTCTCTCTCTCTCTCTGTTAGCCAAGTGCGTGCATGTGTATGTGTGTAGGTTAATCATGCATGGGCAATTTCTCCCAGGCATCGGTAAGCGTTCTAAGAAGATCTCCAAACCGCCATCCAATCTCTTTGCCCTCTCAGGCTAGGTATCATAACCCTCCCTCCATCCGTAGAGACAGCCTCCCCCCCACCCCCCACCCCACCCCACCCACCCCCCGTATCCTATCCAGTCCTTGGCATCCTCCCGTCCCAGAAAGAGGAAAAAAGCTCCCAAGCGGTGAGTGTTTTCCTATGATATGGAAGATCTTCAGGGAAGGAAAAAAAGGCAAATAGGACTTTCAATTTGGGTGATGACAAGTCAGGCCTATTGAATGGGGTGGCTGAGTTTGAGGTTTCTCTCGCAAGTAAATGAGAGAGAGAGAGAGAGAGAGAGAGAGAGAGAGAGAGAGAGAGAGAGAGAGAGAGAGAGAGAGAGAGAGAGAGTGTATCTTGAAGTATTTTGCTGGTAAGATGAAACTGAGAAGCGATAAAGTATCAAAAGTATGTGTATCCATATATATATATATATATATATATATATATATATATATATATGCATATATATATATATATATATATATATATATATATATATATATATATATAATATATATATATATATATATATATATATATATATATATATATTTACTTTATCGCTTCTCATTTTCATCTTAACATGGCTGATGCTTCAAGATATATATATATATATATATATATATATATATATATGGATATATATATATATATATATATATATATATATATACATATCTCGCGTTCAGTTTTCTTCCAAACTTGAAGCTGTGCTCCCGATTTATTTTAGTGTAGTGCTTCAAAATCTTCTCCATTACGGATGCCTTCGAAAAATTCTTGGAATTTCATTTATAAAGACAAAACACAATGGTGTTCCTTCTTCACTGGAATTTCAATTTTGATCTAAGTTTCCTCTCGCTGATTTTCCCGGGTGTCCCCGAACTCCATGTTTTCATATTCTTTCCTCTTCGCTGCCTGTCCTGGCTGCAGATTCGTCGGTCTCTGATTTAATGAAACGTTGGGAGTAGCAGGAATTTAAGGGAATGAAGGGAAGTGTATGGTTTCGCTGAAGGAATGTAGATAGGGGTCTGAGTCGATGTTGATCCCTCTTTGCATCCAGATGTGTTTTTTCGCTTCTCATATGATATGGTTTTAGTTTGGATTGTGCTTTATTTCGCTTTTCTTGGAGTTTGTATGTTATTCACGAACTTATATACTTTACATACAGTTTGAGATTTTTGTATAACGTTCACTACATCTTATCTAGTATCTTGATTGCTTTTACCGGAGACAAAATCTCCCGAGAAAAAAAAATTGATTCAGAAATATTCGTGACAGCCGCACGTGCGAGGATTTCGCATAACATATACAATGGAACAACTCCAAGAGTTGTACATATTACAGCGATGTATATTTCGTAAAGCACATTAGTCTCATTATAGTCTTAATTTCTAAAGTCTGTCAGGAAACCTTCATATTTAAGGAATAGTGAGGAATTTCAAGACCGTTAACAAAAGGTCGACTAAATACAGTGATTTTTGTTCGTGTCAGCTTGTGTCTAATGAGAAGAAGCGAAAGAACTGTATCCTTTGGCCTTGGCTCTGTTGCTCTCTTTAGATTTAACCTCAGAAAAATGTTTGAAAGACGGTAAAACTTACTGGGAGACAGCAAGTTGGATAGGTCATTTTCTCTTACTATTTATATACCAACAAAGCTTGCATCATAATTAGCTAAAAATTGTTACAACTGGATGGTCATTTCTAGAGGTCTCCTAGCAGGATTCACGGACACTTGTGTAATTATTCTAACGAACTCTTAAAAATTAAATTTATTCTCTTTATATGAATATGAAGCAAGTTAATCATTTGTTGATATGTAATATGTTCTAAATTACTCTGTACACCTACTCCTTCTGTACAAAAATTCATAATCCTGGGGTTCATTAGATTCAAGTGGATGTTACCAGTAGTTCAGGGGTTTCTCTTATTTTTCGTAAACTCTCTGCCCTAATTCTTATATTCAGTACAGTGAACATCAGTTTGCTGAGTTGTCAATATCCCGTATATACTAATCAGCTTTTCCTCATTCCGTGATTGATGCATCGAAGTATGCTTTCAGTACTAATTATTATGTCTGATTTTTTTCAAACTAGATAAGCTACCTCTACTTCACATTGTACAACCATATTCCTTAACATTACTTAGTAGATAGAATTACTGCAGTCCACGTTATAGGCCATGTTATGTTGCAAAATCTGCTTTCTTTTTCATTGTGGAATTTGCTTTGTACGACGGGGCAACTTTTTCGAACAAGAGCAACGCATGGTGCTTTCATTTGCTTCTTTATTTGTTTCAGGATCCTAACTCTCTCTCTCTCTCTCTCTCTCTCTCTCTCTCTCTCTCTCTCTCTCTCTCTCTCTCTCTCATATACACACACAAAATTCCGGAAGTACACTTTTCATTTATTCCTCCTAGAAAATTATGGAGTATCTCTCAATGGACTCTACAAACCACCCCAAAATTTATGTAGATATATACTGTGGACTTTCCTAGACAGTAACCAGACCTTGTAGAATTCTCTCGAGTAAGAAGCGGTATGCCATATTCACGTTATGCAGTGTTCACCTATTTTTATCCTCCTATTTCTGAGTGTGTATATTACTTTCAAACCTTTCGAGTCAGTGAAGTGGATATTGGTTGTTGGGGGTTGAAGAAATAAGCATAAAAAGGCTACTGCTCAATAAATTTTTATTATATATATATATATATATATATATATATATATATATATATATATATATATATATGTATGTATATATATATATATATATATATATATGTGTGTGTGTGTGTGTGTGTGTGTGTGTATGTATGTATGTATGTATGTATGTATCTAAGCTCAGATGGCAGAAAGATGCTCTGAGCCCCAAGGTTTAAAGCGTAAATGACGCCATTAGGTGGCGCCTTCGAGCGTCGTCCGCGGTTACCAAGGTTGCATCGTCTGCTGTCTTGTTTATTTTTCAGATTTTAATATTTTCCGTACAAATGCACATGTATGCTATAATTTCTTTCAGGTATTTTGTAATAAAATGCTATTAGGGCGCTTATACCCAGTTTATTAATAAAAACGTTGCTTCACTACTCGGGTACCTACATTATTGACAAAACTAATTTATATTAAATTGGAGTTTTTTTTTCCACTGCATGTACTTTGCGAAATGTGTAATTTGGATATATGGAAAGTGTTTTCAAGCATGTGGTGAATTCAGGTTTATTCCACTTGGTTGTTTTTTTATTTTTTATCTATGATTATTGTATTAAGAAAAAAAACGAAAAAACAATAACTAAAAAATTCAAAGTTATTTGATGAAAATTTTAGTGAGATGATTTAGAACCTACAAACGACGCTTATCATTTGGTTGGCTTTAACATTTTCAGAACAAGTCCTAACTCCACAATTTGTAGTGACTATACGCACAAAGGGCATTACTTAAAAAAAAAAAAAAAGTTAATCGTGCAGCATATTCTATTGTGGTGTCACACACACACACACACACACACACACACACACACACACACACACACATATATATATATATATATATATATATATATATATATATATATATATATATATATATGACTGGTAAAAATGTTCTGTAACAACAGAATTCCATCTAATAAAAGGAGCCCATAAAAACACCAAAATGTAGAGAGAAAAGTACTATATTTCAGAGACTGCTGTCTCTCTCTTCAGGTATATGAATGAGAAAAGTTTACAGAAAAGGTGGTATTTATACCAAGAGATCCGTCCACAAGTAAGACCAATTTAGGTCACCCCCACGCTGATAATCTTCCTTTAATCTTCTTAAGCGTTGGTTGAATGAAAACTTCGTCGACGACATCTGAGATCCACCCGCCTTTTGAGATGTTCATTACCTGCTTCTCTTTTATTAAGGCCGATTCCATTATTTGACTCTTGTACCGGCAGTTGCTGCTATAAATTACACGTGACAAATTCCAGTTTATTCTATGGTTATGTTCATTTATATGGTTGAAAATAGCCGAGTTCTGTTGTCCGTACCTAACTGACCGTTTGTGTTGTATTAATCTCTGGGGAAGTGATTTACCTGTAAATCCGATGTAAGATTGGTCACAGTCCTGGCATGGGATCTCATAGACCCCAGAGTCTTTGGGAGATGTCTTTTGTTGGACGTTAATCAGGGATTTGGCTAAGGTATTTGGGTAGGTAAATGCAAAAGGGTTGGATTTCCCAAGGGTGTGGGTTATTCTCTTAATGGTCTCCAGGTGAGGAATTTTTATTTTATTGTTTTGCGTGTCTCTGGTCTTGTCTTTAGGGGGTCGGTAGAAAATTACGTTTACTTTTTGAATTGCTTTCTCAATTTATATGGTCAGGATACTTTAAAGATGAAAGTTGCTTGCGAATTAGTTCAAATTCTTTTTCCAGGAAATCTGGGAACAAATTCGTAAGGCTCTTAAGAATAGGTTGCTAGCTACACCTATCTTTTGATAGTAATGTCATGATAGCAAAAGTAGTGAATATATGAAAGTGAGAACGTTGGTTTTCTGTATATGGTAAATTTGTATTCTGTCATGTCTCTGATTATTAAACATCAAGAAAAGGAATTTTGTTGTCTGTTTCCCATCAACTTTAAATTTCGATGCTGGGCACTAATGCGTTTAATTTTGAGAGGAATTCATTAAAATTACCCCACTTATTATCCCAAAATGTTAGGATGTCATCCACGTATCTCATCCACAGCATGTTTTTGGGTTTTATTGCATTTATTACTGTAGTTTCAAAGTATTCCATGTACAGATTGGCTAAAACAGGACTTAAAGGACTACCCATACTACACCCGAATTTTTGCTTGTAGAATGATTCCCCGAATGAAAATACGTTATTAGATGCACATAATTCAACTAACTTTATTATTTTGTCAAGCGCCAATGGGAAATGATCTGAATAAGGGGATAATTTTTCCCTTAAAAACTGAAGAACGTCCTGTACTGGTACTTTTGTGAATAGGGAGTCTACGTCAAGGCTTAAAAGTTTTATGTTGTGAAGTGGTATATGTGCTTCTCTGAATCTGTGACAAAAATCTTCCGAATGTTTAAATGTGACTGGGAGAAAAGTGCCTAAAAATGGAGAAGGAGGCCAGCTAACCATTTAGAAATTTTGTAATTGAAAGCTCCGGCGCATGAAACGATGGGTCTGAATGGAAGATTGTCTTTGTGAGTTTTGGGAAGGCCATAAAAGTAGGGTAATTTAGGGGATTAATTACTTTAAATTTCTCTAATAGTTCAATACTCTTTTGTCTTGGCCAATTAATCTTACTTTCCGAAAAAATTCTGTGGGAACGTTCTGGAGGGGATTTTTCGTCAGTTTTTCGTAAGTATTTGTGTCGCTAAGGAGCTGGTTGATTTTGTCGAGGTAGAAGTCTTTGTCCATTATTACAATTTTGCCGTCTTTGTCGGATCTACTTATTATAACATCTAACTTTTTTAGCGAGTGGATGGCTATCATGAATCTGCGGGGAACAGGATATTTCTTATGAAGGTCAGTTAAAGCATTTAGTAACACTCCTTTTAAACATATCTCTTCACGGCTGTAGTTTTTTTCAGATATGAATTTATCAAAAGCCACTATGAAGTCTAGGTTGTTTTTGCGGTCTGGCATAAGGGCAAAGGATAAGCCTAAATTTAAAACTAAATGTTGATTTACAGTAAGGGGGGTGTTGGATAAGTTTAAAACTTTGTCTTGTTGTTCAAGATTATTCCATTCGCTATTATCTATTAGGTTATTTAACTTGCGTAAAAGTCTGTTGGAATGAGTCACGCTATTATAGGCAGCAATGTCGGAACAGAATGAAATCAGATACCTGTATATGTGGTCTGTAGTGAGGAGGCGAAGATTAGACTGAGTTCCATATATCACTCTGCGTAGCACGAAGATGTCGTTTCTCGTACTGGTGATTCTTTCTTCCAGGAAAATCTTGTGTGATAGAGGGAAGGGGTTTGATTGTAGAGTCCATCTCCCGAATCCGTACATTTTTGGAAGTACTTGTTCTTTGAGGCATTCTTCCAAAGAGTGTTTTTGGTTTTTCAACCGGTGTAGTCTGTTCAGTTCTTTCTCAAACTTGCGGAAAACTGGCTTGACTTCTGGAAGTGAGTGAAGAATCGTGGAAAGGCGGTTGAAATCCATAATGGGCTGAGAATGACTGGTAAAAATGTTTTGTAACAACAGAATTCCATCTAATAAAAGGAGCCCATAAAAACACCAAAATGTAGAGAGAAAAGTACTATATTTCAGAGACTGCTGTCTCTCTCTTCAGGTATATGAATGAGAAAAGTTTACAGAAAAGGTGGTATTTATACCAAGAGATCCGTCCACAAGTAAGCCAATTTAGGTCACCCCCGCTGATAATCTTCCTTTAATCTTCTTAAGCGTTGGTTGAATGAAAACTTCGTCGACGACATCTGAGATCCACCCGCCTTTTGAGATGTTCATTACCTGCTTCTCTTAATAAAAGAAAAGCAGGTAATGAACATCTCAAAAGGCGGGTGGATCTCAGATAATTTCCCGTTGGCGCTTGACAAAATAATAAAGTTAGTTGAATTATGTGCATCTAATAACGTATTTTCATTCGGGGAATCATTCTACAAGCAAAAATTCGGGTGTAGTATGGGTAGTCCTTTAAGTCCTGTTTTAGCCAATCTGTACATGGAATACTTTGAAACTACAGTAATAAATGCAATAAAACCCAAAAACATGCTGTGGATGAGATACGTGGATGACATCCTAACATTTTGGGATAATAAGTGGGGTAATTTTAATGAATTCCTCTCAAAATTAAACGCATTAGTGCCCAGCATCGAATTTAAAGTTGAATGGGAAACAGACAACAAAATTCCTTTTCTTGATGTTTTAATAATCAGAGACATGACAGAATACAAATTTACCATATACAGAAAACCAACGTTCTCACTTTCATATATTCACTACTTTTGCTATCATGACATTACTATCAAGATAGGTGTAGCTAGCAACCTATTCTTAAGAGCCTTACGAATTTGTTCCCCAGATTTCCTGGAAAAAGAATTTGAACTAATTCGCAAGCAACTTTCATCTTTAAAGTATCCTGACCATATAATTGAGAAAGCAATTCAAAAAGCAAACGTAATTTTCTACTGACCCCCTAAAGACAAGACCAGAGACACGCAAAACAATAAAATAAAAATTCCTCACCTGGAGACGATTAAGAGAATAACCCACACCCTTGGGAAATCCAACCCTTTTGCATTTACCTACCCAAATACCTTAGCCAAATCCCTGATTAACGTCCAACAAAAGACATTTCCCAAACACTCTGGGGTCTATGAGATCCCATGCCAGGACTGTGACCAATCTTACATCGGATTTACAGGTAAATCACTTCCCCAGAGATTAATACAACACAAACGGTCAGTTAGGTATGGACAACAGAACTCGGCTATTTTCAACCATATAAATGAACATAACCATAGAATAAACTGGAATTTGTCACATGTAATTTATAGCAGCAACTGCCGGTACAAGAGTCAAATGATGGAATCGGCCTTAATAAAAGAGAAGCAGGTAATGAACATCTCAAAAGGCAGGTGGATCTCAGATGTCGTCGACGAAGTTTTCATTCAACCAACGCTTAAGAAGATTAAAGGAAGATTATCAGCGGGGGTGACCTAAATTGGCTTACTTGTGGACGGATCTCTTGGTATAAATACCACCTTTTCTGTAAACTTTTCTCATTCATATACCTGAAGAGAGAGACAGCAGTCTCTGAAATATAGTACTTTTCTCTCTACATTTTGTGTTTTTGTTTTTATGGGCTCCTTTTATTAGATATATATATATATATATATCACTAGTGCCTATGTAATTTTTTTGTAATCAAATATCAAGTCACAGTACCCATTTAAATCGATATATATGTATATATGTGTGCATATGTATATATATACTTCCACATATATAAATGTGTATGTAAATATATATTTTATTTAATGTTATATATATATTGTACATGTGTGTGTGTCTGTATGTGTACTTGCGTACTTTCACATATTCTGAATATTATCTTGATGTACTTAAATTTGTTTTATCTTTTGGGCTGTATATTTACTTGTCAATGACCCTAGACAGTCGGAAAACTGCTTTCTCCCTCTGTTTCTTTTTCTCCTTTCCTTTTTGTCCATTTTAAGAGGATATCTCATTTTTTCCCCGGTCTTTTATAACCAAACTCTTTAAGTTTAATATTTCAACGATAGGTAAATTGACAATACTTAACATCTGTAAACAACAACAGATCTTTTCCTGTGTAATAGTTTGTGAAACCAAGTAAAAAACATATTATTTCGGAAAGGAAACGAAAATAAATGTTTTAAATAAAGTTTATGTGTTTGATGGTTTTTTTTATTCCAAATTACATGGAAATGCCTAATTCAATTCATTTTTTACCAAACAGAAGGGCGTTAACCCTAAGGTCAGTTCTTTGTTTGAAAAGGCAAATGCATGAGAATGAAAACGAATGAATGAAGCTTTCGCCGATAATGAGTTGAAGAATATCGGAATGACTATTATACATTTTTGAAAATAGGTGGTTAATTGAGACCGTAGACGATGCTAAATTCAATATGTTTTGTTTAATTTTGGGAGCTTCCTTTTTATCTACATTATTTATTCATAAAACCACCTTTAAGAGAAGTAACGACTATTTTATTTTTAACCACTCTGGTCTTGTTAGTAAGTTAATAGTGCTTGTAAATCTTGTCTGGCAGCCGCACATAACTAAACGAATGTCGTGTTGAATGTGCTGTATTTTGTCTAGTTTGTTGATGCTGGTTGCCAGCTTCTGATAAGTTGCTCATTTTCACATAATGCATGTGGTGTATTGCTGAACGTCATGTTTTCACTTGGCTTACAGTGTATTGTTATACACTGATTCGGAATACACTATGGAAAAGTGTATCCATTTCTTTCGCTGTTTTCAAGGATTTCTGGGAAAGTTTCTTGGGTGGCGAAGGCTGTTATTGTAGCGAGTGCTTTTCTGTTTTTAATGGTTGTCAGCTTTTAGATGCTTATCGTAAGGGCTATATATGTGTCTGGTTTGTTGTAAAATGTGTCGTTACCAGTTATTAGTAACTTGTATGTAACGTTTCTAACGGTTTCAGACATGCACGCAGATAGAATTGGAGTTCATTTTTTAATCTACACAAAGAAGAATCCTATTCCGCTTTGCAGATTGAGTTAGGTGAGCGTACCCTTGCAGTTTTTCATCCAATTCATCGTCTGTTCCTTTGTATGACTTGGAAATGGAATAATAATGGATTGAAGTAGATGGATAGAAATTGGAAATAACAAAACCGACAACTGCTATTAGCATTATGGACGGATTTCGTTATTCCCTTACGTCATTGGAAAATTTTTCGTGCGTCGAGAGTGGCTGGGATATTGCAAAGCAAGCGTAGACAAAGGTCATCGCCATGAGCTGCGATGGAGGGCTAAAATGTCAGAGGTGAAAAAACCTGAAAGACAACAAGAAAAGAACTAAAGGGAACCTGAGGTGATGTCGCAAAGGGAACCTGCTTCATCACTGGCTCTCTGTATTATATCTCGTTTTATGGCCGAGTTGTTATGCGCATTTGCATGTATTAGTCTTGATGTAGATCAAAACACAGGGAGAGACGAGGAAAGGTGACGTCGGCACATTTCCAATTCCCTGAACCACTTATTAAGGGAATATAAATTTATATTTTGTATCAGTGACTCTTTCCACTGAATCGAGCTTTATGCTTTTTTTCAGATTACAGGGTCTAAGTTCTACTTAAAGATACGTTGTTTATTTAGTATGAACTTTATCTTTGTAATTTATATCGGATTAATGAATATTATGTCACTTCTCCGTATTGTATTTGCATTTAGTTAAGAATTAAAATATTACCTTTGTCTATATTGCTTCAACCAGGTCTGACCTTAAGATTGCTTCGTGTAACATTACCTTGTTCTCTCTCTCTCTCTCTCTCTCTCTCTCTCTCGCTCTTCTCTCCTCTCTCTCTCTCTCTCTCTCTCTCTCTCTCTCTCTCTCTCTCTCTCTCTCTCTCTCTCACTTTCTGTGTGTTAATTCAGAGAAACGCAAATTATCATTGTCATGAGCAGGTTCCAAGGAAGGCTTTGTTAGTACAAAGACCTGCCTTCAACAGCAGCGGGCCGAGTCTTTGTGGCTAAAGAGAAACAGTTTCTCCACAATCAAGGGGAAACTTTATGTAAGAAAATATTATTCGAGGATAAATATGATGAAGTTTGTGACACGTAGGCCTGGAGCCATTGGAAGAATTATCATTTATTTCTCTTCCTTTCATTCTCTTTGGCCTTTGCTGTTATCGATGATGCCGTCCGTAGAAATAGGTGGCATCTCTCTCTCTCTCTCTCTCTCTCTCTCTCTCTCTCTCTCTCTCATACAAATCTTCTATATATATATATATATTAATCTTATATATATATGTATATATATATATATGTGTGTGTGTGTGTGTGTGTTTGGTTGGTGTGTGCGTGCGTGCGTCTGTGTGTGTGTGGTGTGTATGTGTGTGTGTGTTGTGGGGTCGTGTGAGAGACGAGAGAGAGGAGCGAGAGAGAGAGAGAGTCATAAACACCACGAAACAAAGGGGATACAATAACGCTATATCACAGGCAATCTCTACCTCGAAGAGAGGTTGATGGCGAAAGCACAAAGGCCTTATATTTACAGGGTGCGATTTTTTTTTTTTTTTTTTGCAGATAGGGATTAATAGATACGAATGTACTTAGGTCTCGGCTAATTCCCGCTGGTAAGGAACGTTAATATTTGTAATGGGTTCTGTGAATCCTTAATTTTCTAAATCTGTCTTCCTTGACTCGAAATATACGTTTAAAATTAACTCATTTTTCATTAGGGCTACTGAAGCGGATGCCATGTAACTTAACTGCTCTCAAAAAACACTCTGGTGCTCCCCTTTGAGTCTTTGTGTGTGTGTGTGTGTGTGTGTGTGTGTGTGTGTGTATGTGTGTGTATGTGTGTGTGTGTTATTCGCGTGATAAAACTAAAATTTTGATGCTCATAATTTAA
>NC_087205.1:80769510-80777010 GCF_015104395.2 Macrobrachium nipponense
AAGAAGAAAATCCCGTACATTACTCCGCTTGGAGTACAATTGGTGCCCAGGTCATGGAAGGACAAAGAGTTTTGGCGTTTGTTTTGTCTGCGAGACGTAAAGCTATAGAGGGAGCAAAAATGGAATAGTTTGTAATAGAACTCTTATGTGGTGGCCCAGGAATGAAAAAAAAATAGGTTGAAAAAGTTTTAAGACAGAGTGAATGACAGACGACCTTTTAGCCTCATTTTTCCCCGTGCATCATGTGAATCCTGGCAAATCTGCTGAATAAATTGCTGCCTTCTATCCTTACGTAACTTTCTGAAGGCAATCTTTCCTCATCATGAACGACTGTTGTAATTTTTTAAAAAATTATCTGTTGAATATTATCTTCTTTGAGCATGGACTACAATTTAAACGATTAATCCATATTAGATGAAGACAGTTTGCAATTAGCATTATGTATTACAAAATACGATGATCAGTTCTACTTTCCCTTCCATACTTTCTTTTATGGTATTCTGTTGTTAATTTTTGCGAAGCATGATATGTTGTTGTTGGGATTAATAATCCCAACAACAACAACATATCATGCTTACGATTAATTTCGAAGATATTCGCTAGATGTACAATGGTTAATTTTGAAATATATACCAAATGTTGATTTTGAAGACTGAAAAATATGTTATTATACATACTCTTATGTAAACTTGGGCTCACAAACGAATTGATATGCAAATTTCCTCTGGAAAAAAGAAAAAAAAACTTGGCATAGTTTGGGCCCAAACGGAGATATGTATGGCTGTAGGGAGGCTCTGTTTTATCCCCCTCACGCGCAGTTAGTTAGTGATTCCTTTTGCTGTCTGTTAGGAAAGTTGGTTTCAGTAGTACTACATTATGATCTCGATTAGAATTCAGCTCACGCCGCTCATATCCTCCCTACCGAGGTGGGAGATAATGTGGATTTGCCTTCATTATGTAAGCACAGCATTGCTGTTCTTGTCGTCGTTTTTGGCCGTTGCTCTTTGACCTGATATTTTAATTGTTGGCGAGAAATGTATGGTAAAGTGAGTATTTTCATAAGTTTATAGATATTTTTTTTCATTAAGTTTTTATTTGCTCATGAAATAAATTACATATAGATATTGGAATGAAGGTTCATATTCCGAAATTCTAATAGTACGTTTTCGATCAATGACACGCAAATCACAATGAACCATTTACAATTGTGACATTAATTTTTAATTAGATTATGTTTGTTCACAAGTTATTGAAGACGGTGTGTATATAAAGAACGGTAGCAAGGTACACGACTTTGAAAATTTTAGCCTCATACGCTGGGAATATTTACTGACATGATGTCCGCGCTTATCGTACGCAGAGTTTCTCGTGTAAAAAGCTTTTAGCGTCAACGTCAGCGTAAAATGTTCCATAACACTGATACTCGTTTAAGCAGCTTGCCCGCTGTAGCGATCTCTGCACACTTACTTCGTCGAGGTAGTTTCCTTTGGCCCCAGAATAAGGGATTGTAGCATTTACGTTACAATAGGTGCCAATAGAACTGGATACGTAAGGATACCTGTAGACAAAAGCTAAAATAACAAACTGCAATTATATTAATGATCGATCCATGTTTTCCCGTATCTTTCTCTGCTTGACCCTGGAATCTAGAGCTGTCAGCTTTTGCAGAGTGCTAAAGTACTACCTACTGCAGAAAAAGTTAGTTCATGTTTTTATTGTAGCTGACGCTACATCTTAACGTTTCTCTCATCCTTTTTATGATTGAATGCTTTTCAGTTGAAACTTCTGATGGTTGGTGAGCAACAGGACCTTCCGTCAATAACAATTAGCTTAACGTCAGAAAAAAAAGAAAGAAAACCAGAACTTAGTATGACGGAAAATTCTTATAACTTTCTTTTTATCCCCATTTCTGTTCGATCAGATATTTATCTCAATTAAGTTATATCAGACAGCGATAAAAAAGTAACTAGTTTATTAATTATTAAGTAGAACTTTATAGAATTTCCTTTATCAGCATTGTCGAAGGCAGTCTGTTTATGTAAAGGTAACTTTTCCCCTCTGATGTTTATGAAACTCGATTTCTTTTGATATGTGAAACAAAATTCTTCCCATTAGATTTCAGTATCAGATGCCCATATTAAGATTACATTTCTGATTGATCTTTAGTATAATGGCCACGCTTGAACATTCCACATTTTTATGATGCGTGTGTTCATTTATTAAGGCTGGCACGGTATTCTCATTTCAAACGAATTTTAAGAAAGGTGGTGCATATCATTAATAACGGTAGTGGAACCAGGTAGCGCCATATAATCTTCATAAACCTTTATGTCATTTCACAGTATCTGCTTAAGGATTTCATCTTCTTTAGTTCATTTTTATTCTGAGTTTCTTAAGTGAGATGGGAACTAGTCGTTTCAAGTTTAATTCTGATAAAAAGGAACTTATGATAGTTTTATGTAACAGAAGGAACCCGCTTTATTTTTTGAAATTGGATTGTGAACGGGTATTCAGTTCTCGTGAATTATGTTGTAATTTGAAGATGTTTCCCTAATGTATTTTATTTCATTTTCATTTTTTTTGCGTTTTTATGTACCAGAAAAATAATGATCTCACCAATAATGTTTACCATTAAATAAATTTCAATTTGAGTTTTGTCACAGAAAGGGGAAAGGAAATAAAAGTGATACTAATGATAACCTTAAGTATTATGTGGCGAAGTCTGACTACTTTTTCTCTTGAAATAAGCAAAAAATGACTATAAATGAATGTTCTTTGTCACTGTCATTGAGCTGTCACGAACCTCGGGTAAAAAATAGATGGTACGGTGGACGTTTCTGAACTGGAAGAGTAATTTGTTCTTGAGTAATTTCGTGTTTCCTTCATTTCTTTGGTAAATTTTCAGCGGAAAGATTCCTTTAATAATTTGGACAAGAATTATACAGTACCCAAGAGATGTTGAGGTCTGAAAGCGTGAATGCCATATTTGAGGAAGGAAAACACGAAATGGTTACAAACATAATCTAAGGTTTGTATCCTAAACGAACATGTGGCATTCAAACCAAAATATAGGTTTTCCCTTATCAAACTTAGAAAAATGTAGAGGAACATAGTCTTGGGCCTTAACAAATACAAGGCACGCCTGAATTGGCTAACTTTCTCGGTCAGACCCCGACAATACAACCATTTTAACCTGCGGTTTACCTTAGTTGCCATTAGCAATTAAAGGTAATTTACGGTTTGTCTTTTACTTGAATGTCTTCATTCCGAGTAAGTTTCTACTTTGTCATACTCGGGGATCGTTTTCCTACAGTAAAACTCACTCCTCGTGGTTTAATAACATATTCATTTGCATGATTCTTGTATCACCGCTGTCGAAATAACCTTGTGCATACTGTAGTGCCGTTAGTGTACCTCATGCGGTGCACTGTAGGCATTACTTAAGGTTCTTTGCAGCGTGTCTTCGACCCATAGCTGCAACCCCTTTCGTTCCTTTGACTGTGCCTCCATTCATATTCTATTTCTTCCATCTTACTTTCCACCGTTTCTTAACAATTGATTCTTAGTGCAACTGCGAGGTTTTCCTCCAGTTACATCTTTCAAACCATTTACTGTCAATTTCCGGTTCAGCGCTGAATTACTTCATATTCCTTAATATTATATTTAGTTCAATTCAGCAACAATACATGTGATTTGACACCGCCATGATAATAGCCACAAGCCTCCATGCTGTTTATCCTATCGACATGACCCTCAGTTTCATGCTTGGGTCAATTAGCAGGTAGAGATTCTTCTTGTGCATAATCAGCCTGTAAGAATGCGCTGACGTGAATAATGGCTGTTCTTTATTTGTATGTATTTGACTATAATTTGCTTTCGGTTGAATGAAATCTCGGAAACTGGACTTGTAATATTCATTTCGCATTTGTTTTCACAAAACATATTTTTTCCTTTCCGGAATTTTGGCCAATACCTCTAGTTTCAGTTTCAATAAAACATAAAAGACCTTAATTCAGTCACATCGTCATGGAACTAGTATTTTTTTAATTTTATTATTTCACAGGTAAAACGTGAGTAAAACCTACGACGTTATTCCCTATTTGAAGCTCTCGTCCAGTTCTCTACTCGGAGTTTAGCCTTCATATCTCATCCTATCCATGGAAGGTTATTTCCTTCCATTTTTATCATTTCGGAAAACTCAGGCTTTTTGCGACTAATTAAAGGAAGGTGGACGCCGATGTTCTATACCTAACTCATTTTGTTTGTAACATTCGATAAATATTTAATTCTCCCGTTTTATTCTTTAACGAAAGTTCTCTCTCTCTCTCTCTCTCTCTCTCTCTCTCTCTCTCTCTCTCTCTCTCTCTCTCTCTCGAATTTTGTGGTTATACAGCATGCATTTGTTGAATTTATGCTTTCCCTCCTTTGTTTCATAATTGTTAATTTCAAGTCCCCTCATTTTTCTACCTCTTTAATTTTCCTTTACTACTAATTACGCATGCATTTGACTTCCCTCGTCAACGCTTTTTCACCTCAGTCTCACCAGCTCTTTTTGTCTTGCTTCTCCTACTTTATTACCCCTTTTTCTTGCTTCTCCTGCTTTATTTCATTACCTTACCTGTTGCCGTAAACGGTCAGATATGATCTTTTTGGGTGTGACGCTTCTTCCAAGAGTAAGGGAGTAATGTGCTTTTTGGGGTTTAAGTGTTTGATAAAAAATAAAAAATAAATCGCCCTCTTTGATAAACATCTCCCCACAAATTACCTTGAGCTCTCTCTCTCTCTCTCTCCTTATCCCTCTTCTCTCTCGTCTCTCTCTCTCTCCTCTCTCTCTCTCTCTCTCTCTCTCTCTCTCTCTCTGATGATTTTTTTTTATAGAAATGTTTAACAGGTCAAGGCTGTATCAACTCGAGCCGAGAAAACTGTAATGAAAGGTTTATCTCTTCCGGGCAAGGCAAACATGTCTGTGATTGTTAGTGCATCTACGTGATGAAAAACGAATGTTATTCCGTTTTGCTGAAAAAAAGGCGCTTTGACTGAATCATATAAAAAGGAGAGAAAATAATCCAGACAAATATTGATCTGAACTAACTTCGAAAACCATGACAGTTTTTCAGATATTTTTTTCAAGTAGAGCAACGGCCATATCCCTTTGTAAGCGTTTTTCGAGAGAGTATGTTTTATGATAACGTACACTGCGAGGTAGGTGAAAACCTGTAAATATTTAAGATTCGAATAATTAAGGTGAAGTAAGCTTACAAAAAAATCAAATTTTTATGTAATCTCCTTGACAACAAGAATAGTGTTATTCTCTCCTTTTGCGCCTGTACTTTAAAATACTCTGACCTCAGCCTAGTTCTGATTTTAAATTTGTGTCTCTTATTTTCCATTTCGTTTGTTAGAATCTGCCTATTACAATTTGCACAGAGTTCATGGTGGTAATCCTCATCATTTTATGGCTTTTGTTCCATGCCCGGCGGTCCAGATCTCTGAGTTATTGGAGGAAGGTGTAGTATTATAAACTTCTTTTATCGACCGTTTTTTTTTTTTTTTTTTGGGGGGGGGGGGTTGGGATAGAGGCTACACTTTTTTTCAGGCTATTTGAACTACAGGAAGTGTATACTAAGCTTACTTCTAATCTCGTGTCGCCTTCATGTTTAAGGGCTTTTAAAAATCTATGAACTATCTTTAATAGAAAGAATTTAATAGGCTACCTTCATCTCCTTCTCTGTTGGGTATGCAGAGTTCAGGCCTCGTGTGGTTCAGTAAAACTTGCCTCTCTTATGGTAAAGGCCTTTGCTGTCATAAAATTTTGAAATGGTCTACCTGGGTGTGGTTGCTGCAGATGCTCATTAAGTTTAAGAGAGGCTCTAATTTGAACTTAAATGTGATGACCATTATTGTTGTTGCTTATCTGATTTTTTAAATTGTTAGTTTAATTTGTTATGACTACTAATTTTGTTTCATTATGGTTTGCATTTGAGCCTTCATTTCTGTGGAAACTTGTTCTACCTATCCAACTACGTATATATATTGCTCTACGTATCTCCGGATTTCTCACCTCTTTCATGTGTTTATGTAAAATATACTTGGAAAATGGTTCATCTCATCGGGTACAACTTTTTCATTCAATCACGTTTATTCCACACTTCACATCCATGAAAGACAGTTGGGTGAGCAGTAATTTCCTACAATTTTTGGTTTTCCAAGACACTGTTCTCTTCCACACATTTTATATATATACTGTCAGTCTCTTCTCTGATTAGATCCTCTCTTAACAAATACCTTTACAAACCGCCAGATTCAATCCTTCCACTATCCTTATAAAATACATTGCTCCCTCTTCCAGATCAAATTACAATTGTGATTTTATTAATGCTCGAATTCACTAACATTTTCTTCCAGCTTACTTACAGCTTTTGCCACTAGCTTTCAATTTATTTTTTCTTTTTGTCATAAGCCCTAACATCAATATCTCTTAATAAGCAAATATTGATTATACCAAACTCCACAGTGGACTTGTTTTATTATTCCAAAATAATAAAACATTCCTTTTCTTAGTCTCTCACAGATAACTGAAAATATAAACACTTCTTGTCATACATCCACTTTTACGCTGAACCAGTTACCGTTTAGTTTACAGATGCTAACCTATTTTATGAATTTCTTTTGAAAACTCTTGAATATTTCCAACTGATTGCCTTTTACATCCTGCATCTCGCCCACTTTGCACATTGCATCTCTAAGAGTTTTATTTTTAAGAAATATTCAATATCTGATCTACACACCCTTCCCTTGTCTGGTCAACGGTGCTCTTTCCCGATCGGTTTTTCTGCCACTTATTGTAACTTCTGAGTCAGAATCCTCCCGTGTACCTTCCTCGTTGTACTAAGTAATGCTATACGTACTCTTGTAATTCATGAAGTCACCTATATCAACGTTATCCTCGGACAGAGGAAAAATTAATCCTCTTATCCAGTTGTTTGGAATCTCTCTCTCTCTCTCTCTCTCTCTCTCTCACACACACACACACACACACACACACACACACACACACACACACACACACACACATATATATTATAGTATATATATATATATTATATATATGTATGTATATACTATAGTATATATATTCTTTTATATTATATACAAATAAATATCTGTATATATATATATATTATATATATAGATATATATAATATATTATCTATATATATAATATAATATATATATAATAAAGATATATATATATATATATTTAAATAAATGAGAGAGAGAGAGAGAGAGAGAGAGAGATGGCAATTCTTATGGCAGCTCTAGTATGGAAAAGTTGGCAGGCAGCCACACACTATGCTTCCATCTTAGCCCCCTCCAGTCCCATCCTAGTGACCCGGGGTTCGCGTCTCTCTCTCTCTCTCTCTCTCTCTCTCTCTCTCTCTCTCTCTCTCTCTCTCGACTTCCCGCCAGAGTGCGTGGGATCACAGTGACACAGCCAAA
>NC_087205.1:80792010-80852010 GCF_015104395.2 Macrobrachium nipponense
GACGAGGCATGTCTTTAAAAAATGCGGTATTGTTAGTTTTTCGTTGTTCGTTCTGGAAGTAATTGGACTGTTTTTCAACGATTTTCATCATTTTCTTACATTACAACCAATGCAATTACTTGCTCGTAATTTCCAGGGTGCTCGAAATCAGGAAAAATGTAAAAATCAACATTTCAAGATTGAGGAATCTTACCCTTGAATAGTAGGGTTTGTCGCAAGGTATGTAAACTGGTAATATTAGTAGGTGGCGCAACACTTTTGTGGTCTCTCGCTCCTACCTGACAAACTTATATCCTTGAACAGGAATCTTGAGGTCAGATTTTTAGGATCTTTTTATGACTGGAATTATACTTTGATAAACCTTGTGGAGCAATGCATGACCAATATTATATGCTACATTTAACTTTTGGATAATATTTTAAATATTTTAACACTATCCAATTATTATCCTTTTCTGTTTTTGTTCATTTTTGCTTTACTAGTTAAGCTTAAACTTGCGTTATGTAAGTTCTTGTTTGGGTAAGATTCGCAAAAATCCTTAATTTAACCAGGTTCTAATATATAGTTCTTATGACATACTTAGTATTTCCAAAGTAATCAATCTCTCATACTTCATTTTTGGACTCCGTGTGAGCCATGGTTTTGCCCCAGTTCCCACATTTCACTGAAGCTGATGGACTCCATGCCCTTTCTTGGATACTGATTTTCCAGATGTTTTACTCAATGAGTTTCGTATGTATATTTAGTGCCTTTTAAAATCCTTTTTTTCTTCTTCTTCTTTTTATAATGCATATTATGTAATATAGCTCTTTTAATTTAGAATCTCATAAATCTTCTAGATCATTTTCCCATTAAGATTTGTTGAAATCAAGCTTTTGAATCAGAATGTCCTTGTGATTTTATGTCTAAACTAGTTATTCTGTCACCAACACCTTATGGCTTACTTTTTTCTCATAAATCCTCTTTGTCAGCTTGTTGCATTTGTTAAGATGACTAAATTTTCAGGTGCTCCATGGGTAGGATTTTAAGTCATAAATTCTCATTTACTTTACTAATGAATGTTGGGTACGCATTAACGAATTTAGATGACAACGCTATTAATGTGCTTAATGTAGCAAGTTATCAGAGGATAATAAAGATACGCTGAAAGATTTGGTATTGCATGTGCGGGTCATGCCTTTCTGTTTATAATGCGTAGGTCCAGCATGTCCGTAGTAGTTCGTAACATCAGTTTACTATTCCTATTTTGGAAATCATCATCGTTGTCAGTTTTTTATTACCGCCATGCCTTGGTACGTAGATTTTGCCTTTATTATTGTTATTATTGCCTTGTAGCGTTGCTTAGTTAGAACAGAGAGTAAACTTATTTTTAGAAGCAAGGGAACGGTGGATGCCGCAAGGATTAAAGTCGGGGTCTGTCCCCCGCTCGGTTTTCCCCAAGGCTAAGAGAGAGAGAGAGAGAGAGAGTCCTGGAGAGGCCTTTCGGCCGGATTTGCTATGGGCTTGAATGGTGTCGTTGGAACAGGAAAGGACTCTGAAAGGAAGGGGAAAGATGGCCGGAAAAAGGAATTGGGCTGTAGGAAAAGGAGGAGTGAATGGAAATGAAAAAAAGAAAATGGTTTTCGATGAAGAGAAAATGCTCAGAAAAAAGGCGAATTTGCTATCGTTGAATCAATGGAGAAAATTATGCCAGCGATGAAGAGGATGGTTTGGCCGAGAAATATAAAATCATATGGAATGAACCTTAACGTGAAAGGTTTAAGAGTCTCTGGATTTCATCAGAAGGGATATATGACAGCAATGGCCGAGTCTGCGACAGAACTCTAATATATTCGCAACATTTCTTTGTTCTGTGTAAGTATGAATTGTAATCCATAAATACTTTCGCTGTTAAAGAGGACTCTCTCTCTCTCTCTCTCTCTCTCTCTATTCCGGACTTCCTCCTCCATCTCTTACTCTCATATATATGAAAAGGAAAAATGAGTGTCAGAAAATATGTCCTATTAATTTCCTGAGTAGTTGTTAGATCTGCCTCTCAATGACCGTTAGGCCGAGCCTGGGGAAGACAAGAGATAAAGAAGTTGGCAGAAGTAATTTACTCACTTCCATTGTTCCACCTCTCTAAGTGTGAAATGAAGAGGTCCTCTTAGCCTTCTGTGAAGCTGTGGAAGGGAGCATTCTATAGTTAAACACATTTGAAAAGCTCCCCTGTCACACCCAAATACTGAAGAGTGTGTAATAATATAATGTAGGAGAGTTTGAACACTGAAAGACCAAGTCACTTTCATTGTAAATTCAAACATATCATATGGAAATGTATATGAGGAAACGGAATCCAATGAAAAACCAGATTTTCAAAGTTATTCATACTGTAAATTGAAATTAAATAAACGTAAAATGGGTTTATGATCGCCGTTTTCTACACATCGGTTGTTGATGGCCTTTAAAGCTTAAGTCATGGCGAAGCAATGAGTTTAACGCTGGTGTTGTTATTGATAAGTTACTATTGAAGATATAAAGTAATAGCAAAATTATTGTTATTATTCATAGATCAAAGATAAAATAACAGACATCCTATAAAGTTATTTACCTTAGAAGACGAAAAAGAAAAGCTTATGAAGAACATCGTCTGTTTGGGAACTCTGGAAGTATATGTCATGATCATTTTCATCCTAATGATGATCTACATACCTGGAAAATTACTTAATAAATGATGTAATCCATACTTGGAACTCTAATTTATGAAGTCGGAATTTTACAGTAGCCTTCTTATAACCTGGCGTAATTTGAAGCTACAAAGCACCTCAGTGGTGTGGTCGGTATGGTGTTGGCGTGCCACCTCGGTGGCCGCGAGTTCGATTCTCGGGCATTCCATTGAGGAGTGAGAGAAGTGTATTTCTGGTGATAGAAGTGGTTCGGAAGTCACGTAAAGCCGTTGGTCCCGTTGCTGAATAACCATTGGTTCCATGCAACGTAAAAACACCATACAAACAGACAATAGAAGCTACACCTTATGTAAATAAAAAAAAATGTCAACAATAACTTTGTATCGTACATTGGAACAAAAAAGGTATTATAATTAAAGCTGGGAAGTGAGGACTGCCAATTCTGATACGTTTGTGATTTCGAGTTTAAAGAGAAAAAGGATTGAAAGTGAATGTCAAGACATGAATCAAGTATGGTTATTGATTACAAGCGAGTGATGATAAATTGCGTCCCCAGAATAATTACTAGAGTTAATAGAACGTCCTCTACAGGCAGTAGAAGGAACTACGCTCGAGATATGAATGTAAGCAAGAATTTTACTTAGGATATTGAAGTAAAAATATGCCTTTTTTTTAACAGCTGAGAGGGGTTAGACGTGGGAAATAGATAGAAGAATTTAATGTGTGAATATGATATAGGAACAGAATTCAGGGTGGAAGAAATAAGCAAGCTAAGCTTCTTTTATAAGTGACTAGCTGACCAACCTGGCGCTGCCTGGGAAATCTTTGATTACAACCGATAAACTCTCTCTCTCTCTCTCTCTCTCTCTCTTCTCTCTCTCTCTCTCTCTTTCCTGTTATGATAGTTGCTTCTCAACCCCCCTCCTTCCTATTTGTGGGCTGAACTTGGACTTAAAGGGCTTTAGGAGTGTCACTATTCATCTCAGCAACCTTGAAAACTATGGATTAGATATTAATATCTGTAGTTTTGAATTATTTTTACACGTCATCCCCTTCCTATGCCTTTCTCATCCCCCTCCCTTTTGGGGCGGAACTTAAGACTTGAAGGACATCAAGAATGTCACTATTCTTCTCAGTTACCTCAAAAACTATGGATTAGTCACTAATATCTGTCGTTTTGATTATTTAACCCCCTTGCCACCCCCGCCCAATCTGGCCTGAACTTGGACTAGAAGGGCTTTGAGTGTGTCACTGTTATTCTCAGCGACCTTGAAAACTATGGATTAGATACTAATATCTATCGTTTTCTGTAATTTTTACATTCCCCCCTTCCGACCACCTTTTCTTCCAGTGATGTCTTAACCCCACAGTGTTCCTTCCTTGATGGCATGTAGCATGTATACCAAGTTTGGTTGAAACTGCTCAGTGCATTGTGGCATTGTCACCTTGAATAAAGACAAAATTCAAGGGAAGAGGAAAGAAGACTTGAAACGTATATGAAACGGCTTTTAGGTCCAGAAAAGAAAACTGGAAATCACTTTTAAGCCTGAAAAAGGATCTTCGTAAAATATAGGTTTTTTCCCGTCATCTCAGAAATCTTTTTTGCGATCTTATTGTCAAGGAATTTATGAGGCATCTCACTCCACTGTAAAGTTCTTCTCAACCTCAACTTTCTGTCTCTATATACGAGAAGCATCAAGGGAAGATTCGGAGGATTTGCCCGGAGCTTAAATAGTGTTGCCTGAACAGGGAGCGGGATTATGAAAAGGAACAAAAGGCGCAGAGCGGAGGCGAGACTAAGAATGTGGAAAGACCGAGCTGAAGACTATGTCAGCGCTGAAGGAAACGGAGGGAAGCTGAGAAGCAGATGCTTTTAAATAGAAAAGAATAGAGAAGGACGATAAAGGAGAACGTAGTCTTTAGGTCAGAGAGAGAGAGAGAGATAGAGAGAGACCGGTAAATGATGAAAAAAAGTGTAAAAATTGAGTGGAGAAAATTAGAAACAATGGTGAGGAAAGTAGTCTTGAATGGTCAATATATTTGCAAGAAAGAAAAGAATTTTGATATTGATGTAAAGAAAGGAGATTACTTTAAGAAAGACAAGGATGAAATTGAAAATAATTCAGTTAATTTTTTCTTTTTTACAACGCTTAGAAATATACAAAAAGGGACTCGATAAGAAACCAAAGTAAAGTAAGGGAAGGAGAAAGCATGAAATAAGTTGGCGGGAAGCAGAAGGGAAGGACCAAAGGAAACCGACCCAGAGAAGACAGGGGGTTGTCAGTTGATGGTCAGGGGATAGTTTGAATACAAGCCAAAGATGAAGTGAGTGTAGGGAAAAACTGATAGGTAGAAAATAGAAATGTCGTCAGAATAAAGATGTGAATGCAGTCTGGCTGAAGTGGAAAACGAAAAGGAGGAGAAACACTGATAACAGCAGAAGAAAATCAGTGACAGTGAAACCCGTCTGGAAATTCACTTGTTCTGTTGGGTTAAAATCCTTGGCGCGGAAGGATAGACGTCATCGGAAGAACTGTCTACATTTAATTTTAAAAAAGGGTCGAAGGGAATATGCGGAAAGACAAACCAGCTTTAGGTAATTCTGTAGAAAGTGGCAGACGAGATTGGAATTCATTTTATCTACAGCCAATCCAGTGTTTCTCCATGTTTTGATTGTATTGCTTAAACAATAGTTTTATGTTCTTGGCTTGACGACCAGTGTACCTTTAAAACGTAGATACAGATCCACGAGCAATATATGATAGTTTAGTATACTCACTTTCTTATATATCTTTTATTGTCGCGGAGTTCCCACTCAAAATGAGCACTTTGACATTTGAAAAAAAAATGGCCTCTTTAATTTGATTGTATTAGTTTTAAACTGTAGTCAATATCTTTAGCTATATGATATGATAGATGGATGTACGTCGAAGATTAACCACAATAAGCGCTCAAGTACAAGAATGAGTCATGGATACCAAGAAATTGGCTATTAACTCCCCCCCCCCCCCCCCTCTCTCTCTCTCTCTCTCTCTCTCTCTCTCTCTCTCTCTCTCTCTCTCTCATGCAATTATGTAAGGTTTCCTTTTCATATTTTCACTCCATGTGCCAATTGCCTTCTCAATAAAAAAGCTGATCAATTTCCTTTTTTCGTCTCAGTCTCATGCATTAAACAGAGTTACCACATCTGGTGTCATTAATAGTAACGCACTTACCAAACGAAACAACGGCAAAAACAGCCTCGCTACTTGCTGGGAAAATATAAGTTGCAAAACTTAAGCAAATAGCACCATTCAGAGAGTGCTTACGTTCACCACGCAGCCAGGTGGACGTTATGTAATTAGACTCTCAAGAAAGTTCCCCATCACGAATGTCTCTTGCCCTTTGCTATTAAAATTAAAATGGTTATTTTACATAACATCAAATTATATATATATATATATATATATATATATATATATATATATATATATATATAATCTATATATATGCATATAAGTATATATGTAAATAAAGGTATAAGCCACAAAGGAAAAATAAACAACGGAGTTTCCGCAAGATCTTTCGATGCTCAACGTCTGCTAAGTAAAGGACGTTGAACGTCGAAAGATCTTGCGGAAACACCGTTGTTTATTTTTCTTTCGTGGCTTATACCTTTATTTATGGATTTATCACGTTCCAAACTTTCGTGATTCAGTTATACATGTATATATGTGTGTGTATGTATGTTTGTATGTATATATATGTGTATGTGTGTATGTATTATACATATATATGATATATATGCATATAGAGGGTATTGCAAAATAGTTATTTTTATTGTATTAACTGAGGGTTACTTCATTACGCTTACCATGTAAATAATCAAATATGTAGAAACCAGTGGTATGTAACCCGTGAAGCCAGGACTAATCTCCTGTTTGATACAATGAAATTCCTATTGGAATTTAACCCAGGAATGGATTGGCTTAGTTTAATTTCATTCTTTTCAGTTATTCGAAATATAAGTGTACATAGCAGGTTATAATAATATTTGCTCTCATGTTTACGCACCATGTTTTTTAAAGACGAAAGTATAATGTTATTTTTTTCCTATACAAATTATTTATGAGCAGCTAGAATAGCGTAGACCGATTCCAGATTTCAGCACTTGAAGAAAATATTACGAAGTCAGTCTTAAGAACGGCGCCAAAATATTATGGATAAGTAAGCAGTTTATATCTTTTTTGTATGCCATGCTGATCGCAATCCATTTAGCGATGATTTAGCATCATACATTTTCAGTTAAATGAAAGCCCCCCGTTGCTTTGATATACCAACCTATTTGTGGATTTTTTGCTTGAATGTTGTAAGAGGAATATAAACAAAATTTAAAGCTCTGTATGAATAGCAAGCGAATTGACCAATAAATATTTGGCCACTATTCCTAAAAAGTATCTGCAAGGATTTTTTAAGTCCTCGCCTCCACTCGGAGTCATCCTGGACAAGGGAATTTCACCCGGCGATAAATATGCCTCGAAAGCTTCGCTCTTCCAGGATTTAGCCAGATCCAGCTTCGCTCTATTATAACGACGTTAAATGAGAAGTGAGAGAATTTATATGTTTACGTTGCCGTGGAGTCGGAAATTAATGTCACTACCTAAGTTTACACAAATGTCTTCTGAAAAGGGCGATACTTGCCCGAGAAGGTTGATGGTTTCTCTGCATATTATGAAGTTGAAGGTAAATAACCCTGTGGGGAAGTTTTGCTGGAACTCTTCGGATTGTGGTAAAGGAGTTACAGCCATATTTTATATCATTCGAAATTTGTCAATCTTTTCGGGTTGAATCTTCTGTATAATATTTTTGAGACTGCATCGCATGCCGTTGGAGGCGATGCTGATGATGTTATTAATGAAGGTGAAGGCACCTTTCTCATGGTATTTCGTCACACAAATAGAAATGTAGATCCTTTAAAGGTAAAAAAAGAAAAGAAATAAAGAATGCGCCGAAGTTTCTTTGCCGTAATCGAGTTTTCTGTACAGTGTATCATGCTTTATGTAATTCTCAGCCAAGGTCCGATGGTGGCTTGCGTTGGCAACTCTGCTTACAGTGGTGCCAGACACACAATCATGGTTAAGTTTAACCATAAATGAAATGGAAACTACTGGGGCTAGACGACTGCAATTTGGTATGTTTGGTGATTGGAGGGTGGAAGATCAACCTACCAATTTGTAGTCCCTTAGCCTTAGTGGTTTTGGAGAACTGAGGGCGGACGGGACAGATAAATAGCCATCTCAATAGTTTTCTTATACAGAAAACTAAAAAGATTGATAATTTTATTGAGATTTAGGCAATCGTTTTACTTGTGGCATTTGCAAAGTTGATGTTTCTCTAAAAGCTCTCCTTTGTGCAGCAAAGAGACACGTATCGTTCCCCTTTCAAATGTTTCCGTCTACACTCCAGTTTCCTCATCGTTTATAATGTAGAGACATTGATTGATTCTTTAACTTTCTGAATATGGGACTCCCATTCTAATTTGTTCCTTTCACACTTTGTGTGATTTGCAGTTTATTTTTCTTACACGTTTCCTCTATTGATTTGCTTTACGTTGATAAATCCAAGTTTGCCAATTCTGATAAATTTGGAACATATTTTATTTACTATGAAAGAACAAAATAAACCATTTTGGCTTCAAGTTTTCAAGCAGTATGTTTGTGTAATACTTCGAGACTGCAGGGGCACGTACGCCTACCAGTAAATGAATTTCAGGTTGCATTTCATCAATGGATGGGATATTGAATGAAAATCCAATATGCAGAATATACATATATGAAAACCTGGCTTATGTATCATGTTTCCAAACACAGTTTATTGGAACGGTTTATTAAGCAATATATTTTATGAAGGCCAAAACAGCAACCTGTAATTGAAAAATTCTAGCAATTGCAATTCTCATAAAGTGGATTCTTTCGCTGATGGAGTTTTCGTGCTGAATGAAGCTTGTATGGAAATTAGCCCGGATTCCATAAGTGCTCTGCAGTTGCTGAAGCTTCGCCAGATGTTCGTTAAATACGAGTTATGTTGTTCCCATTGTGGCTGAGCATTATGGGAGCGAAGAGTAACTGATCGCCCGGGAATGATGTTCCGCGAATTAATCAGCGATTTGTTGCAGCATTTCTCTCGGAATGCCACTCATGAGTGGGATGAAAAAGCTGGGATCAGTTTGTCATGTCTATGATCTGTTATGCGATAAATCATCTTTTGTACTGGTAATTAAGAGCCAATGGAGCAATAATTTAAACCTATGCACAACTTGTTATTATTATTATTATTGTAATGAAGTTTTGTTTTATTTTTGTTTCATTATTCATATCTTTCTTATTTCTATTACTAATGCCAGCGACTTTAGGAAGAGACGTTACGTCTCACGCCTGTATATGTTGAAAGGATAATCTCAATAACGTTATGGGAAAACAGAATGTGATGAAGCCTGGAAGAGATAATTATTCGGAGAAATCGTCTCGAGAGTTGAAGATTTCTTTCCCATAGGAACCTTCCTATCTTTGATTAATTCCTAAAAAAAAAAACTGATTAATCTTTGGGCACTTGATGAATACATCTGGCAAGCTTTTTCCAAATTACGTAATCCATTTTTGAGATACGCTACAGATTCACAACTCGTACATGTGATGATATGAGTTACACAAAGTTTAAACGCTTCATAGTTGCGTACATACTTCAGTTGTTTTAGAATTTTAGAGACTAACTGCTACTGTGTACTGTAGTATTTGTCTTTTATATGATATCACGTTCAGGATTAGTGTTCAGATTACTATGAAGATTCATGACTAAAGGTTAGGATTCCACTGCGTTATTTTGTAGGAAACTTATATAATTTATATAAGGTCACTAAGAACATCATTAACAGCTAACTATTCTCCGTCGCTCAAAAATATGCGAAAGGGGTGAAAGTAGATCGTCGAACACCCAGGATACGACGTTTTGAAAAGCTTCATTGTTATGGAAGTCAAGAGCAGCAGAGGTATTGATTTATTCAATTCTGGACTCGTACTCCTGTGCAATTAATTTTTCCCTTTACTCACGCTGTCAATCAGAGAGGAAATACTTAATTTATTGGTCGTAAAGAGCAACTTAAAAGCGACCTTTCAGCAAGATTTGATAGCACTAAAATTATAGAGATTGCGTTGTAATTAGTGCACTCTGAAGTTGATCATATCAGTATTGAAGTCCTCTCATCAAAAATAGTTTGTTTGCAATAAAAAAAAAGAAAATAAAAAATGAAATGAAGAGAGGTATATAGACGTGACCAATGACATATAGTTTGGGAAATGATGAGCCTTGTGCATGAGTAAACATTTCCTCTCCAAGAAAAAAGGTAGAAAGAAGGCTTTTGGGTGAACTGAGAGATTATTAACTTCTTTTAAAAACATACTGTGGTTCCAAAAGGGAGGTTAGTTACTTGGGTTATTCCTTTATTCGTATCTTAGAGTTTATTTTATTGCATAGCGGAGTGTTTGCACGTGATACATAGTGGGTGAGAATTAGCGTAAGTTCTTTTAAGTTTCTTTATATAAAATATTGGTTCATTACTTATTTACTTGTTATAATATTAATACACACTCACACACGCATTATTGGCTTTTCTTAAACTGGATACAAATCTTGGTTTCAATTAAGTTCCTTAATTTCATTTTCTATTTCCAACTTCCAGGAGGCTTTCAGTGTCAACATTAGCAAGAGACACTATAACATCAATTATATATATATATATATATATATATATATATATATATATATATATATGTGTGTGATGTATATAATGTATATATGTATATATATATATATATATATATATATATATATATATATCATGTATAATATGTGTGTATGTGTATGTATCATATAATGTATTTTATATATATATATATATATATATATATATATATATATATATATATATATAAACATATATGTATATTTTTGGTTGTTGTATGTATATAAGTATATATATATATATATATGGTATATGTATATATATATATATATATATATTATATATGTATGTATAAGTCTATCACATTACCGTGATTCATATACATATATCGAACTACATATGTCCTTTAATATCTCATTCGCTCTACCTCGGAATTAATATATTTTCATGTATGCTTAACCGAGGGGGAATTTTATTAAGCGATAATAGAATTGGCCATCGACAGGCGCGAACCAGCGACTTCCCAATCCCAGGATTGGCAGTGAAGCCTTAAACAACCCCGACACCGCAAGAGATATAAGTTCATATATATATATCTATATATATATATATATATATATTATATTAATATATATATATATATCTAATATCATATCATATAGATATTTAATTTTTATAAATTATATTATATATATCTATATCTACGATATATCTATATATATAATATATATAATATATCATTATATCTAGATATCTATATATATATATATAAATCAACAGATGTTAGGCCTATCCCTCTGCAGTACAAATCAAAAGGCGTTGAAGAAGACAGCATTAAACATATGTCACTTTATTCTTATCGCGACGTTTCGAGACCAATGTTTCATCATCCAGGCTAAAATAGAAGATAAAAAACTGATACACAATACAACATTAAATTATTTTTGTTGACATAAAAAACACATTGAATAAAGTAGTACAAGGAAAGTCACAACATTGAAATACAAGTTACTCTAAAAAATAAAATTAAAATAAAAACCAAATATACTATATATATATATATATATATATATATATATATATATATATATATATATATATATATAAATACATAAAAAGGCATTACTAAATTAGGAATATTTAAAAAAGACACCTTGTCTCAACGACGTTTGGTTGTTGTAAGGGAAACGCATCGAAAGTAAACAAGAAAAAGGGCCTGGTTTTAGCTATATACACATCATCGGTGGAAAAATGAAAAATTCATATTAATTCTCTTAATTCAAAATAAAAGCTAAATTAAAAAAGTATCTACACTTTTTAAGATAACAAAAAGAAGAAAGAATTTCGTAAGCCAACCAGATCTTAAATAAGGAAACGACGAAGTGAGACCACAAGCTCACGCATGCCCAGAGAACACTTAGTCCAAGGAAAAGTGTGTGTATGTATTTATGAAATTAATATTTCAACGGTAATGTGTTAATTTTGATTGTTTTCTAATTAGGTAGAAAAAAAAGTGTTCTCACCAACATTACCAAACAAATTTCGTCCTTTTCCCCTTAGAAACATAAACAAGATTCCAAAATAATCCCCTCAGCGCGGATACACCTCAGACAGGAGAATTCCCCACAACGGATAAATACAGCTCGAAAGCTTCCCTCTTCCAAGATTTAGCCAGGTCTAACTTCTCTCCATTCTAGCCGAGGAAAAGCGAGAGGCGAAAGAATTTATATGTTTACGTTCCTACGCAGTTCAGAATTAATGCCACTACCGAAGTTGACACAGACGCCTTCTGAATGAGGTGATACTTGCGATAGGAGGAGGATGGAATGCTGCTTTGCATATACACAACTTGATGGTAAATAGCGCTGGGGGGTGCTTTACGGAAACTCTTCATTTTATTGTGAGGAGGTCATAATCATATTTTATATCACTGGAAGATTTGTTATCCTTTTTTCAGTACAGCTCGGCTATAGTTTTTCGTGGAAAGAAAGGTACTCTGATCTCTGTCATATTACATCCCGTTCAGAGATACGTAGTTCCCCTTCAGCAAACTACAGAGCATAAAAATGTGCGCCAGTAATTTTTCACCGAAACTTCCAGGACTTCGAAAAACGATACTGAAATCATTTTCAAAAGATATTGTACCTAAAGACCTGTCCACTCTAGGAAACATTGTTTGTAAACAAAGTTTGCAAACAATGTTGTTTGCAAACAATTTCCAAACTGTTTGCAAATAATGTTTCCTGTCCAGACCTCAGTTGTGGTCAGGATGCTTGTCGGTGCAGTAGCCTCTGTATTCTACTTAGCTACTTCAATGCACTCAAGGGGGGATAAGAGAAAGAAAAAGAGATATGGTGAGGAAGTTTCTAGAAAAAGGAGCGTTTCATGCTGACTTGCTTCTGGCGGAATTGAAAATAGATACATATACATAGATACATGAATACATATATAAATATATTTAGTACACATTTTATATATATATATAGATACTATCTATATATATATACATATATATGATATATATATATATATATTATACTATATAATATAGCATATATATATATATATATAATATTATATATATATGTATATATATATATATATAATATAATAATATATATATATATATATATATATAAATATATACACACATATACAGACATGTACGTACATGTGTATATATACTGTACATTTATAGATGTATATATATATATATATATATATATATATATATATATATATATATAATATATTATATATATATCACACAGAAACACTGGATGGAAAACAAATATGCGGTAAAAAGTGTTTGCAAACAGTGTTTCCTAGTGTGGACAGACCTTAAAAGCTTTCCTTTATGATGCAAAGTAACACGATTCGTTTTCCCAAAAATTGACAGCAAAGGCTTGTCCGACAAACTGGGTTCTTGTTTATGTCTACTTCAGATACTAGTTAGTTATTTTCAGGTTTTGGGATTTCATTATTAAAAAGCATAGGATTTCTTAATTAACGCCTTAATTATTGGATGGGTCGTCAATTGCTAATTCTTTGCGAACGACAGAAGTGAACCATATCTGGTTAAAACAATTTAGCGCATTATTTGTGTAGGTATTTTTACAAGAACGCTTGATTGAGCACATGAAATTCAATTTCAGTTTCGTCCGATGTTAGAATATTTTATGAAAATGTAAATTAACAGTATTTCCGTATAAGAAACAAAGGCTTCATGCATCATCTTCCAAAATAGTTATAATGCTTTATTAAAAGATGTGTTTTACAAAGACGCATGCACTGACATGCAATTGAAAAGTTCTAGTATTCAGTATTCTCATAAAACGCATTCTCTTGCATATGGAATTTCCGAGTTGAATAAAGTTTCTTTGGAATTTGTCGAAATTCAATAAGGACCACATGAAGCTTTTGTGAGCACTTTAAATGGTTCCCATTATGGTAGGGTATTGGGTAACAAGGAATTATTTTTTACGAAGGCAAAATTCACCCATTTTGCCGATGTATTTATTTCAGTTGAAGGGATATTGGTCATTCGGTTTGAAACCTGGGGTCAATTTGTACTGGTTTCCATTTTTTTTAATAAGTTTTGAATGTTCAGGATAACATTATCTTTATGGTAAACTCTTGCATTCATTTCTCTCAATTTTGTTATTAGAGGCTGTTGTATTGGTCGTAGAAACGAGATCTCTATTGCACAATGTGATATTCAAAATATCTGAGAGACATGAACGAGAGGAGTATTACTGTCTCCACTACTCTCCTGATCCCCTAAATACCCCGCCCCCACCTTGGGCGGACAAACTGGTTAGTAGGAGGAGGGTAGATGTATCATGTGTGAATCCAGGTAAATTGCTCGATATCAATTGCTCGAAAACAAAATGCTCGAAAGCAATTGCTCGAAAAATTATTACTCGAACTATCAATTGTTCGCAAGACAGGTTGATCGAAACTAATTGAAAAATTCATAAATTTATTTGTCTTTACAATTAAAAAGCAAAGGAAAAAAAAAAGTTATAATTCATAAATTCATTTGTCTTTACAATTAAAAACGAGGATGCGAAACTTTATTCGATACTTTATTAATATGAAATATTGTGAGCAACACTGCTTAAATATTCTTCAACATTTTTCGTGTCACTATACAAAAGATACAATATTCTGTAATCTTTGTGTACAATCACGGTATTATTTTTTTCTGCTTTCAACTTCATTCACACCTCCGACAAATTGCTCGATTCGCATCTCCTGTAAACTTTGTTTTTTCACCTTCTCCATTACTATAGCAGCTTCAATTCCACTAGCATCTCCTGCATGATTATGATTTCCACTTTGTTTCATAATGTTATCATCTACAGTAATGACACGAGCAGAGCATTTCCTTTTTTTGGACATTTCACATTTCCAATATATTTTATTGCTCACTGATTTATCCTTTATATATAAGTAGCCATCTAAACACAATTTCGTCTTTCCTTTTTCGCTTTGTACAAAACTTAAATCCATCTTTATGGTTCGGAATTTCTAACGAAAGTTATGGGCATAAAACAAGGAAAACTAATGAAATAAACAAAAATTCAGATAACGGTTTAGAAAATGGTTTAATGGTTAAGATAATGATACTTAGTTAATGTTTATTGGCTTTGCGCCTGTTGATAGCTTTTTTTCCGGCTTTCGAAGAAATCGGTCTTTCGAGCGAGTTGATAGTTCGGCTTTCGAGCAACCTGTCTTTCGAGCAATTGAGAGTTCGAGTAACAATTTTTCGAGCAATTGCTTTCGAGCATTTTGTTTTCGAGCAATTGATTTCGAGCAATTTACCGAATTCCATCATGTGTCATGTCTCCCCTTCCTTCCTGATCCCCTACCAACCCAACCCCACCCGTGGCGGACGAAGAGGTTCTCCGGAGGAGGATGTGTGTCATGTCTCCACCTACCCTCCCGATCTCCTCCCTACCCTGCCCCCACCCGGGGCAGACAAGCAAGAGAGCCACTCAGATTGGTTATTATAGAAGATGATATCGTATATTCTCGTCTAGTAGACGATTAAGATAATTTTCCGTACATTTCACAATGGTAATAGTGTATAAGAAAAAATTTCTCTGCATATCAAAAGGTGTAATATTGCTTGAAATGTAATGTACACAATCTCGACATCTCATTCATGTTTAGGAAACTTCTCACAGATGAAGTGGTCTTTTTATGAAGGTGCTGGAGATTAAAACACCCTTCTTTTCGGATGAAGTAAGAAGTCAAATTATGTTCTTGAAGGACTGAATCGCTGCCACCAGATTGATATCAATAATTCATCTTTTCATATCTTTGTGGAGAAAAGTGTACAGATATTTTCTTAAGAGTTTTTTCCTTTCCAAATAGTTGCATAAATGTAATGGGGAAAGAAGTGATTTGAAATCTAGGGACTCGTGATGTAGGTGTTCACAAGATGTGTATTTCTTTCAATTCTTTTGATCGGAAGGCAATAGAGAAAAAAGTGCATGTGGCATGTTTACTCACATAACTAACTTACTTTATACCGTACAAAATTTCAATACTTGAAATTTGACATGAATCCTTGCTGTTTCACACTTTCCGTTTTGAAGTGTAGATAAAAATATGTTAGTTAATTTTTTCCAATCGGCTTTCTTTGAAACCATTTTGGCTCTTGCATGGGATGTCCTTCCGTATATATTCATTCTAACATAATATACGTCGACGTAGAATAAAAAAACATGAAAATATTTAGCGTATGACTGAATATTTGAAATGAAGATGACAGTTATGCCATACAAGTTAGCTTTCAATACGCTCTTTATGTCTATAAGTTCAAAACTTGAAGATTGAGACCTCCAGATGTTTAAATAAGTGATTACATCACATTATCTCAACAACGAAAATAAGGTCTTTTCATTCTTATCCTAAACACTAGTACCTATAAATAACCCTCCTAGTGTGATAATTCCACACAATTGCATTTTTAAGATGTAAGCGTCACGCTTTCAAGATTTAACCAGGTATAGCTCTATTCCATTAAAAAAAAGTTAAACGAGACTTGAAGGAATTTATGTGTTTATGTTGCTACGGAGTCGAGAAGGAGCGTCACTACCAAAGTTCATAACATCTACGTGGGAGGATAGAATGCTGCTTTGCTTATAAACATGTTGATGGTGAATAGTACTTGGAGCTGCTTTGCAGAAACTCTTCATTTTATGCTAACGAGGTTATATGCATATTTTGTGCCTTTCCAGGCTCTATATTCACTTTCGTTTTGACCTTACTCTTGTTTACTTATTCTTCATGCAGATGAAGCCAGCATGAAATCAGCCTCCACCTCCCCTTCACCCCTCCATAAAGTGTGGCTAATTTATTCATGTAAGTATGAAACGAAAATTATTGGGAATACTTATTGCTGACCAAGAAACTAAGCTCTAATTGATATGGAAAGGGCATACTCGTAAGACTCTTGGTAGAGAACAGAGATCGAAGTTCAGTCGAGAGAACATATTAGCAAACCTGATTGAATTTTCTTTTATATGCAGTGCTATTTACAGTCTCTCATTCTGGCTTCTTCTAGCATGAAGCACCTGTTACCTCTTCGGCATTTTCATACCCTTTCCTTTTTTATTGTCGTAGCCAATACCATTATTACAAAACAAACTAAGAAGGGATGCTAGAATTATTAAAACTTTGCCGAGATAACTAAAATTTAATTAATAACGTTTAACCATCTTGGTTCAGCACTTGTACAGACATTTAGTGATGTTAAATGCGATTCAGATTTTTGATATCTTATTGGTAAGTTACAATATCTGTGTTTGTAATAGTAATGTTTATCCCCATGTGCAAATATTTGCTTTGACCAGTTTCTGTGTGTTAGTAAAAATATATCTATGAAGAATAAATGGATTGTAATGATTTTTTAACCTGTATCATCAAAATACTCCAACGGACAGCCAGACAGACTGATAAAATAAAAACATACAATTTGTAAATGCATACATTTCTAAAATACAAAGTCCGTATTTACAGTATAATAGAGCAGTTAATTGAGTTGTATATTTTATTGGAACGCAAACCTATAAATGAAAAAAATTTGTAGTAATAGAGATTCTAACAGTTATTTTTCACTGAGGCCATTCACTTTAGGTTATTTTATTTTTGATTGTTAATCATTGTTTCTGCAGCTGATGAAATTCCACGAAATAACAAACAGATTCGTGTTCATTTAGCAGTGTCACGGCAGATGTACCAGAAATTCTTAACTTCAATGTGGTTTTATTTTTGCTTCCTTTTTTTTATATGGTGAAGTGCTATAATATTAAAATAGTGTTGCTACGCTGAATTATTATTATTATCGTTGTTGTTGTTGATGTTGTTGTGTTAAAAAGGGTGGCTACAACATTCGAGTTAATTTTATATTGAATCTTCTCAGTTCTCCTTCTTGTCAGTGTTAAGGGAAATTAAAGAAACAAATGCTTGATAACTCATCTGTATTGTCCCACATATCCCAGTGGTTAACGGGTCAATTCTTGAGACGGATAAACCGTCTAAATCAGTAAACCACTGGGAGTCTGTTCATTAACGGGTTTACTTTTGTACTCCTGAACACTTTCTTAATCCTCATTATTAATGAGTTACGTTTTATTCATCAAAACTAATTTAAAGAAGGATGTAAGTCCTAAAATGAAGGGATTGGTATTCACCATAGCATCTTCAACAAATCGCCTTGTTTTCATGTAACTGCCGAAGTGTATCATTTTGGTATTTACAGCTACACCTCTCTTGTTATTTTAAGCAAAACTCCTTGTGTATTCCCCTATCATGATACCTTTTTACCGATATAAGAACTAGAAACTTTGTGCAAGGGATAACATATAGTCCAGAAACAAAATTTTCATTTTTGGAAGGAATTTTTATTTTATTTTTACAAAGCTTTCTGTTGTTGGTATTATAACAATTAAATCCGACTTATAGTTAACATTAATTAAAATTTTGTATGGAGTCTCCGACTCAGCACCGTAAAGAAATTTAATTACGCGTCCTTTTACTTTTTTTTTCATTATTATAAAAATAATATACCTTTTGCTCTGGAGAGCTTCGTCTACAAAGAATACATCTATGTTTTTATTAACATTGAGAATAAAACTAATTCCTTTTTCGTGAAGGTCGGGTTTATAGTTGTGGTACCTCGAAGCCCTTAGAAATAATGCCTACCAGGACATCCGTTTTTACATTTATACTACGGTTGGACGAACAGTGGCCGTAGTTGCTTGAAGAACTGCTCTTTTTTTCTACACTTTTTTAAACACGGTCATTAATTAATTAAAACTGAACCTTCCAAGATTCTTGCTATTTACCAGAGTGACACTGATGAAGTCTGCCTTTTCATTCATTTAATCCAAAAATGGTTCGTCAGTGAAGGATTTTTCTTTCAATTACAGGTCAGTGTTACGGCCTTCATAAAATCGTGTACTTAATAAACCATTCCAATAAAGTCCGTTTGGTATCGTGATACGCTAAGCCAGGATTTTATATGCATATTCTGCATATTGGATTTTCATTCAATATCCCGCTCCTGGATGAAACGCAACCTGAATTTCATCAACTGGTGCGCCTGCGGCCGTGTGCTTGCTTGCATCTGCCAAATGCAGCCTGAAAGAAAATTCGTTCTTCAAACTTTTGAAATAGTAAATCTCATTGTAATGAAAATAAAGAAAGCGTCGATGTCATAGGAAAACAAGTAAAAAAAAAAAATGCGTGTACCAACATCAAGTAGGTTTGTTGGCTATACTCCGACCTTAAACTCGTTTCATTCCCCTATCTGTGTTAGAATCAATCCATGTTACTTTCTATCACGAAGGAGGTTTTAGGGAACACTAAACTACACGTTCCGTCCAAATGACTTTCTGTGGTACGCTGTTTATAGCATAAATCAACGCTCGACTCAAGGGCTTGTCACCCCCTTTGAACAAGGCTTCGTATTACACAGAGAGGGTAAGATACCATTCTTCAAAAGCAGTAAATTATCCTGATAAATGGCGTAGAAAATAGACTTTAGTGGTAATAAAATATGATAATAACTTTAAATAAACATAGTGCTATCGGTTATCAAGTAGGACATGATATGCGAAAGAAAAACTGTATCCTCTTTCTACAGGAAATTAACATTATTTAGATGTCTGTGTCAGCCTTTGTAGTGACATTAATATGAGATTTTTCGCTTAAACTTCTAAAAGTCTGTTGAACAAAATCACCCACAGTAAGCCACGAGTCATCGGTCATTTTATATATATTCTCTGATTGCACATTGGTCCTTATGATAGTATACATATTCACTGGTAAATATCAGTCTGTAATTCAGTAATAATGATCAGTATGGTACGCTAGAACGGCAAGAATAAAAAAAAAAGTTGACAGCAGTAATCCCATTGTTTTTCTGGTAATTTAAGTAATGGAGTGACTAAGATCGAGAGAGCAAACTTGTGTTCAGGTACTTGGTTCACTAACATGTTTCAGGTAGTAAGAATTTAAGAATTTGTACTTCAAACAACTTTTTTCCGTTCTAAAATAACCAGTCCGTTTTCAGGCAAATAATCACTCGCCTCTTAGTAACGCAGCTGTCGGGTTGAGGAATTTAATTGATATCCTCATTTCGGGGAATGAAAAAAAATCTTATTTTCATTAACATCTGAAGGACGGATGACCATTAGAAATATTGGAAAATAGCGTTTACAAAATATCAGTGCTGAAAGCTTTTTAATAGGACAGAAGGTACCGTGCTAGATAATGATTCTTGTAAAACTTTTATTGTATGCATATTTAATTAAACTTGGTTGTGAGGATCAAGGAAATAGATTCATTTTCACTATCTGTAGGTATATAGACAATTTCTTGAATAGATCTAAGGTGAAGTTAGCCGTAAATATCCAATTTTCTTCACAACAACACCGAGTATTTTCGAGACTTCTCCCCGAACAAGAACAAAACGAGATTCCGAAGTAATCCTTTCAACGCGGATACACCCGACCAAGAGAATTCCACACAACTTTAAATATATCGGGTAAGCTTCCTTCTTCCAAGATTTAACGAGTGCTAGATTCACTCCTTTATGCCCAGGGAAAGGGGAAGCGAAGGGATTTATATGTTTACGTTTGCCGTGCAGTCGACAATGAACACCATTACCGAAGTTGACAGATGCCCTCTGAATATGGTGAAACTTGCTATAAAAGGATGATGGAATACTGCTTTGCATACATTAGAGAGGCTAAATAATCTACTTGTGTATGCTCATTAGCCGCTGGAAGTGTTTTGCTGGTGCTCTGTATTATGTAGTAAGGATATTAAAATGCTATTTTTGTATTGAATTGTTTTACTCCAGTTCGCAACTACCTCGCAGTCCTCTTTTTAGTTTTCTGTAAAAGAAAACTATTGAGATGGTTTTGTCTGTCCGTCGATACTTTGTCTGACTGCCTTTTGATCTTAAAAACTACTGAGGATAGGGGGCTGCAGATTGGTATGTTGATCATTCACCCTCCAATCGTCTAACATATCAATTTGCAGCCCTCTAGCCTCAGTAGTTTTTATTTTATTCAAGGTTAAAGTTGGCCATGATCATGTTTCTGGCAACGACATAGGGCACCACCGCGCCGGGGATGAAAGTTTCTTGGGCTGCGGCTTATACAGTATTACATGCTGTACAGAACACTCGATTCCACCGAATGAACTTCGGCTCATTTTTAACTTATTATCTCTCTCTCTCTCTCTCTCTCTCTCTGCTTTGTAGTACAGTGGTGTAAGTCTTCAAAGGTATGTAGATTATTATAACCACTCTTCAAGAAAGGCTAATGAGTGCGATAATACAAGAAATTGTAATTTTGCAATCTTTTAAAAATTCTATTAGGTGATGCTAAAATAAATTGGTAGGCCTAATATTTAGTTGACCAAGGCTAAGGCGAACGTTAATGTATCTTGTCTTAAGTTTGGGGTTTGAGCCATTACGGCTTTCACTATCTCATTAAGTTTTATTTATTATAAGGACTTTTTTTACTACTTAGTAGGGTGTTCTGTCATTTACCATTTTGTGCGTTTCCCGTTTTTTCTTCGTGTTTGTTTGTGTCCTTTTATCGTAATTTCCTCCAATTCCACTTTCATTCTCTCACCAAATTCTATTTGTGTTACAAACCAATTATTGTTCTGTTTTTTTTTTTCTTGTTTTTCTTTTTGTTGTTGTTGTTGTTGTTGTTGTTGTATTATCTGTAACGAACGGCAGATTTATCAACATGGGCGGGATACTGTTCATTAGTAGTCACGGTAATATGGACGAAATTTGTGCTGCCAAGCCTCGGGATCTGCTTTATATTAAGAAAAAACTGATTAAGATCTTACAGTTAAACAATCGAGCACCTCGCCATGTGAAATCTAGGCGATGATTTGGTCCGTCCACTCCTGAGGTATTGAATGAAAACCCAATATGAAAAATATACGTATATGAAACCCAAGTTTAATGTATCATGTTTCCGGTCACGGTTTATAGTAGCTTTATTAAACAATATATTGTATCGAGGCCAAACTACTGAACTGTAATCGAAAATTCGAGCAAACACGATTCTGACAAAACTAATTCTTTGTCTGATAGCATTTTGATATTGATTTAAGATTTTCTGGATTTGGAAGTGATTTCACAAGTGATTATGCAAGGTACAAATGTTTCGACAGTACAACTTTCTTTTCATAAATGTTTTTTGATTCTTCGATACAGGATAAAAAAAAAATAACTTTAACCTCATTCTCAGACATATCTTCGGGACATCTCATACTTGGAATGCTATTCAAGTGCATTTTTCTATTCACAGAGGTGAAAATTGAACAAGGAAAGGACTTGCATTTTGTTTTTATGAAATTGGAAATGGTATGACGCGTATTTGAGAAAATTTGAATTAGTACGGCAGAAATATTTGGCAATATAATTTATTTTTCGTTCACCCTTTTCCTCTTTGGAGAGACCGGCGCTAGAGGAGTAGAGCCTCTGGATGAGGTTGCTAGCCACACCCCCTTTTTGATGATGTCGTTTGGTAGGTTGGGGGGTAATAGTCCAGAGGTGGTTCACAGAGTTAGCTAACGGGAGCAGAACCTCGTACCAATCACCATTGCACCCCATTTGGTCAATGGCAGTTTCCTTAAGCTAGTGGTGGGTCTAAACTGCAAACAATTCGATAGTTTCTTTGAATTTTGAATTAAAACTCTATCAGTGAGCCCAGTTTCTCATAAGGTTTTCAATCATTAATTATAATATAAATAATTAATAATTATCTATATATATATATATATATATATATATATATATATATATATATATCCCATGGGAACGATATGTTGACTTCCTGGCAAGGCGAGATTGCTAACTGCTCCTCCTGTGTGTGTGGATAAATGTGTATAGGTTGCAAGACCTCGGTTAAATGGCAGAATGAAGTTCGAAAGAGGGACAAGAACAAATATTTTACCCGTATGTATATATATTTATATATATATATATAATATATATATATATTATATAATATTATATTATATATATCTATATGATATATATATATCTATAATATATATCTATATATATTATTATAATATAATATGATAATATATTATTATTATTATACATATAGACATATGTATATAATGTCACGGGTGTGCCTGGAAGGTAAGGGATGACTCTAAACTTGCCTTGTCAGCACCACTGACATAATGGGGGCCACATGCCAATGAGCAGACTGTTGGACTTAGTGATTATAAACAGACTCAAATACACAGTTGGGTTCAAGACAAAACTTGAAATGTCCACTTTAAAACAATTCATTAAAATGGATCAAAAGAAAATATGCAGGAGCCAGCTATAGAGCTATGTGGCACTACAAGTTACTGTACAGGTGACAGTCTCAAAACAAAGTGCCAGAACACTGCAGGTGTGTACATAAACCTCACTGGGTTAAATCATCAGTCACAAATAGAGTAGGATGCTTGGGAAGGATTGGCACAAATGCGAAATGTAGAACACTCTTCACACTAGGGTCTGCGAATACTTGACCGGAAATGGCACTGTCAATGGCAAAGGAGGTGGTACTGTGACCCCCAGGCAACGCTTGCATTCATATCTGCAATACAGGGGAATGTTGTAACGTATGGGGATATTACGAGTAAGGGAAATTTGGAATACACTAAGCAAAAGCAATACTTAAGCAAGCAAATTGCTAATAATCAACACTGATATTTAACACTGAAATGAATTATAACACTGATCTTTCAACACAGAGATCGTAATACTGATAAGTTAAGACTGGTTATCCAACGCTTATGGGAATCGTATGAACCAAGGTCAAAGTCAGGAAAATCTCTGAGGGAGATTGTATGGGTATGGAATCATAGAACAGGAACAGGTGGGAAATAAGTAAAAGCAAGGGTGAGGCCGAACTACAACTTCTAGTCAATATACCTTTGTCAGAGCTGGGAACATCAGTGGAAGTGGCTCTGCAAACAGTCCCCACCAAGGAGAATGAGGTGAGAGGTGGAAATGTGCTTCTAGGCTACAGGATCATCCAGCCCATCAGTCCAGACTGGTTGTGGAAGGACTCAACCGTCATAGGGACAGCATCACAGAGCAGTGTCTAGGATGGACTCTGGCGGAGAAACTCTATCAATCCACTAGCCAAGTATAGGTCTTCGGCACCTCTATATATACAAGAGATGACCAACAGTTTTCTTGTTTACGTGTTTTGGTTATAAGCGGCTGTCCTAGTATCTTATGCTAAGGTCACACATTCACGTATCAACGCACGCAAGCCCATTGCATGAGCAGAAATTGGTAGTTGGCAACAGCTTACGTCAGTAAACCGTAAATGTTCCGTCAAACATACGTAAAATCGTGGATGCACGGTCACGGGTGCTAAGCTCTGCACACTGGAGCACTGTAGCCCACTCCAGTTTTGAAATGTTCAAAACAAGTTGTCGGTGGTTACGCCAAATGTCACTGACGCAGCTCCAGGCATTGCACGTGGGACCCACGGTGACTGCAATGGGGTAGGCGCTGGGGTCACCAGCATTGTTCGCCGCCGCTGTTTTCTTCCCGCTGCGAAGCACATGGGAAGAAAACAAATTGCGCTGTAGTCTACGGGGAAACCGATCCGCACATTTACAACCCTGTACAACGTGGCAACGCTGTAGCGTGGTATAAAAGGCCAGGTCGGCGCCTTAGGTCAGCTGTTGTTTTCGTCTCCGAGACCTGTAGTCTCCTCCAAGTACTCTCCATAACACATTCAAGAGGCCGAACCTCACAAAACGACCAAGGAAGGGACCAACAACGTCAGATCTTCTTGCAGGACCTTCTTTTGGCCCGGAGAAGACTCCTACAGCCACTCCTGAAGACACTCAGGAAGAGGAAAATGTCATCTTCCACCTACAGGAGTCGGATTGGATGAGTTACAGAGTGATGACAGCAACAGGGAAACTCTCCTTGAAACTACCCCTATTGACGACAGACAGAACATTCCCTTGATCGAGATGGACAGCAAGACGACAAGAACGACGTGCCACCGGGGCATAAGAAGAACCTCTGTGTCATCCTGTCGAACGAAAATGAGAGGCTGGTGGGTGAGTGGCTCGAGCACGAGGCCCAATTCATATACAAGAAGGGGATGGCTGCCTACAAGAACAAAGCCAAGGTGTGGAAGGCCTTTGATGACAAGGGCAAGTCACTTAGGCCCCAAATGACTGGCAACGAGCTCCGCGCGTGGTTCACGTCCCTCAGGAGCCGTATCGGACGCCTCAGCGCCGAGAAAAGTGGCCAAGGGGTGAACAGACGACTGAAGGACCGGGAGAAGTGGATATTGAACATATTCCACTTCCTCAAGCCCCACATTGTCTGGCAGAAGAAGCCCAAGATGTTGGGACTACCAATGGTATGTATATTATAATGTCTGACTTAATTTTGTGTATATGTTGAAAATATACAATATTTTACAGTACATGCAGAATTCTATCAAAGTGAATTTACAACCTTGATTTTCAGAAGTGCGATGTTCTTACATTCTCTCATACATGTTCCTTCACTTTACAGTCTGCTCTGTTTACAGGCCGGCCCTTTTGTACCCTACGGCCCCACAACGGTGGGCATGGTAAAGACGTGAAGTTGACGTACATAGAACGTTACATATGCGGCGCAATTTACGGTGCTGGCTTTACGTCCGTCAGCCCGTGTCTTGTTTACCAGCTGTTCAAGGTCTTTTCACCGCGCTGATGCCCACAATCCACATACGTGGGCATACGCCGTCGTGATACGTGAATGTGTGACCCCAGCATTATGCTAAGGTCACACATTCACATATCAATGCACGCACGCCCACGCATGAGCGGAAATTGGTAATTGGCAACAGCTTACGTCAGTAAACCGTAAATGTAGCGTAAAACATACGTAAAATCGTACACATACGGTGACGGGTCGTCCGGGCTCTAAGCTCCGCCCACTAGGGCGCCGTAGCCCGCTCCAGTTTTGAAATGTTCAAAACAAGTCAAATGTCACCTGAACCTGATGAAGCTCCAGGCATTGTACGTGGGACCCATGGTGACTGTTGCGGTGTAGGCGCTAGGGTCACCTGCCTTGTTCGCCATTGTTGTTTTCTTTCAGCCGCAAAGCACGTGGGCCTCCTAATTGCGCTGTAGCCTATGGGGAAACTGATTCGCACATTTACAACCCTGTACGACATGGCAATGCTGTAGTGTGTCAGGTCGGCACCCTCAGGTCATCTGTTGTTTCCGTCTCCCAAGACCAGCATTTTCCTCCAAGTACTCTCCACAATGCCCTTCAAGATGCCGGACCTCCTAAAACGACCAAGGAAGGGACCGTCAACGTTACATCTTCTTGCAGGACCTTCTTTCGGCCCGGAGAAGACTCCTACAGCCACTCCTGCAGACACTCAGGTCGAGGAAATGTCATCTTCCACCTACAGGAGTCGGAGTTGGATGAGATACAGAGTGATGACAGCGATACGGAAGACGACTGACGGACTGGGAGAAGTGGATATTGAACATATTCTACTTCCTCAAGCCCCACATCGTCCGTCAGAAGATGGCCAAGATGTTGAGATTGCCAATGGTATGTATATTATAATGTCTGACTTAATTTTTTTTATTTGTTGAAAATATACAATATTTTACAGTACATGCAGAATTCTACCAAAGTGAATTAACAACCTGGATTTTCAGAATGCAATATTTTTACATTCTCTCATACATGTTCCATCCCTTTACAGTCTGCTCTGTTTACAGGCCAGCCATTTTGTACCCTACAGCCCCACAACGGCGGGCGTGGTCACGACGTGAAGTAGACGTACATAGAACATTACACTATCGGCGTAAGTTCCAAGTAGATGTCTGACCTTGCTTTCATTGTGCGTACAGTTGCGGCGCAATTTACGGTGCTAGCTTTACGTCCGTCAGCCCGTCCTGTTTACCAGCTGTTCAAGGTCATTTCACCTCAATGATGCCCACGATCCACATACGTGGGCATACGCCGTCGTGATACGTGTGACCCCAGCATTATGGTCTTTCTCGGTCTGCTGATCCAGGCAGCTCGAAAGAAGGGGCTAACAATGGCGAAGTCATTAACACTCGAGAGGCAAGGGCAAAAGGGCCAGAGATCCAGGTGTGGTTCTGGTCAGGGAGCAAGGAGTGGAGTTGGCAGTTGTTAGGAAGGTGTGAATCTATCCTTAGCGATTTCGCTGGTAAAAGACGTTGGGTTGTGTAGTGATCTTTTATTTTTTCCTTCTTAAATCTTGTGAGATAATGCAAAAATGACTTTTTGGGCGTGGGTCTAAATTACTCACTTCTCAAAGCTCGTGAGAAGATAAGGGGTGTAGTGTGCTGTTTTTTTTTCTTTTAAATCATCAAGTTACTTGTCCTAAACAACTTTTAATCATTCACACTTACGTTGTTTTTTCTCTGTATTTTAAAATACATATATACATATATATATATATATATATATATATATTATATCTAGATATATATATAATATAAATAATACTATTAATATATATTTTATATATTATATAAATATACACACACACACACACACACACACACACACACACATATATATATATATATATAATATATATATATATATATATATATGTGTGTGTGTTTGTGTTCCAGTCTATTGTAGAATAGAAACCACTCCCAAATTTGATCGTACTCCTGAATAAAGTGATACTTGCTATGAAAGGAGGATTGAATGCTACTTTGCATAAGCAATTTCATGAGGAAGAGCCCTTGGCGGTGCTTATATATATAAGGTCTACATTTTCTACTAAAGGGGTTATTTTATATTTTATGAAGCTTGAAATTTCTCAACCATTCTGACTTCGGCGTAATCTTGATTATGAAGATAGCTTTTATTGTGATTATTTTTTTTTATATCAAGTCTTTCTCTTACAGTCATAGAATCTAATAAGTGTACAAAATTCCTTTGCAAAGTTTAGTAATCCTAACAGCTGCTTTTGGCAAGCGATCGTTTCCCATCAAAATTGCGTGCGTGGTTAAGTATTTGCTGCAGATCACCAAACCGGGTTGATGTTGGGTAAAAAAAAAAATCCTTCTTTGCTTTCATCACAAACAGATGCTGACATTACATAATCATCGTGTTACTCTTAGCAAGTTTGAAGTTTCCTGTTTCTCTTTGACTTCGCTTTCATGATATTCTCATCATTATTAACAAATGTAAGCGTCGTATCGATATAGGTTTTTAATATTTTCGTTTGTTATACCGTTTCATTGTGTTCGTTATTGATCAGTTCATTTTTTAATACTTTTTTTTTCTTATGAAATCATGATTTTCGTAACTGCATATTCGTGATTAATGACGAAGAATAAAAATAAAAATGTTTTGTTATTAGTGGGTAGGTGGAAGCGCATGAGCATGCTCACATCAGTAAATGAAACCAGATCATGTTTCATATGTTGACGGGTTATTGAGCGAAAATCCAATATACAGAATATACTCTGATTCAATGTATCATGTTCCAAACGTAGAGTATTGCGGCGGTTTATGAAGCAATGTATTATATGAAAGTCGAATCACTAACCTTGTATTGAAAAAATCTGACAATCAATTGTCTCGGTAAACGAATTCTTATGATCTGATAGGCTCTCCACACTGAATGAATAGTCTGAATTGATTCTATAGAATTTGATGTTTCTGCTCAAGTGGTGAAATTCAGCAAAATGTTGATTTATGGTGCTTTCAAGACTGGGTTGCTTGAGAGGATTTATCACTCATAATAAAAAAAATACAATAAAGTTTCTGATGTAAATATTTATAACGAATTTTAGTGTATCATGAAACATTTTTCAAATTAATCCAGTTTCTTATAGTCCTCAATTGCTTTTTTGATAATTGTGATGGTAATTGCTTCATAGCAAAGAATATAAAGGAAAGGAGAACGCATTTTCGAGAAGTTCGGCAGCAATGAGGTTTTCGCGCCACTGTTGGAGGCGCCTATCTTCGTGGTGGTTCCGGAATCGTCGGGCGTGTTGTGGAGCGCAAAAACGCGCCAATGTTACGTTAGAAACGCCGCGATATTCTGATGCAATACCTCGTCTAGATTCATCTAAGAATGTCTAGAAACCTCGGGAGTCGGTGACGTTCGCCCTAGGCTCCGCCCCCAGAGTGCCGTTATAAACAATACCACGAATGAACTTTGGGCGAGCCCCCAGTGATCGTAGAAGAGAGAGAGATCGTAAAAAGAGAGGGGGATCACCAGTTAGTCACAGAGAGCCACAGATCAGATTATCAGTGAGAGATCAGCAGCAGCAGAGATCTTCCGTGAGATACGAGAAAAAGGAACCGACGCAGTATCAATCAAAAGAAGAGTTGGTTGGATATTGGTCTAGTCGTCTTCAGGTGTGGTCTACCGTGTTATCTCGACGTCGAGCAGACTTCAGAGAAGAAAAGGTCCTGTTACAGGTGTTGGGGATTTCCTGCCTTACAAGAAGATTAGTTTCTGCAATACGAAGTCAAGAGGACGTCCGCAATCGCCGATCTACATTTATGAAGCCAGTGCTTCGAACCGCCAAAGCGAGTAGCAAGTATTTAATTGCCTCACTGTTTCCCCCAGTTCATGCAGTGTAAGATTCTATCTGTTTATGTAAATAGGAGATACCATTCTGCATTTACCTTTGTTAGTATGCTTGTAAATAAACCTTTGTTGTGTTAGTGTTTCTTTCTTATTCGTTTCCTCAGTTTCAACTGTTTGTGTTGATAATTTTTTTTTTTTATTATTTCATATCGAACCTGAAGTGGACCTCCCTCAGAGGCCGTAACAATAATCTATATAGTTTCCTGAAAACAGAGAGGAGAAATGATGTCAGTAATTATCCTGGAAGTTAAATTTTAATTTGCGTATCAACTCAACAAGAGTGGCGGAAATGGTATGGTAAGAAAAAGGAATAATACAAAGTGGTGGTATTATGAGATACTAATTAACCTCAGTTGATTAACATATCAATTTAGTTTAAAGAATAACTAAGCTAGCAGTATCTTCTTGATGTCCAAAGCCAAGTAAGAGTAATCTGGAAATTTTTAAGTATTAATTGTTATAAGGGCTTAATCTGATGATGCAAAGTTCGACTGAAGACTAAAATTTTTCTGTCTCTAAAGTATGTTAATTTAGTGGATAATATTTTAGTGTGTAGGTTTATGCATACATACATACATCACACATATATACTATATATATGTGTATGTATGTGCACACCCATATATATATTTGTGTGTGTGTGTATGTATGTATACATATATAAAACTTCCATCTTAGAAATAACACATGATATAAGATAGACATGCAGATACTCATGCAGAAAACAATTGAGTGCAAAATTTTTATCCATTATTCTAAGGTATTTTCAGGCAAACATTCATATTATGGAACAAAAGATTGTAAAGTAGGCTTGGTAGCGTAAAACATTAATACCAAAGGTGAATTTAATCTTTATAATGCATTTATACGTCATTAACATTTGAGGTAGGTGCTTTTCAGGTGAAGAATAACAGTCAGTCTAGGATTAATTCGGGTACTGTATAAAATAAGAAGAGGCAAAGGAAATTACCAAGAAATACAATCTTTAGTTACTTTTTAAAATTTCATTCGAACACCGAGTGCAGAATGGGTCAAGATCGAATAGATTAAGGTAGCATTATTTTCCGTTGTTAGCTGTACTATGCAGATTCTGGGTGATTTTAGGAGACAATTTTTATATAGCTTAAGAATAGGATATTTTTCAAACCTCAGTATATAAATTTGAGAAAAGTAGTGGCAAATGGTTACGGTTACTTGATGCCATACCAAACGTTTTTGCCTAAAATTGTTAATTGAAAATTAATTTACGATGATAGATTCACAATTTGACTGGGTGTTGTATTGAATTAAACAAGTGGGTGCCTGATAATATGGCATGTAAATATATGAGCAATTATACTCTTTCTTTAAGTGCATAGGCATGAAATTTAAGTTACTTTCTTAAAGATATTACTTTAAACACGAGAAGTAGAAATGAAAATGACTTAACTTTAAGTAGTATCTTTGAATTTTCTTCTCATTCCGTTCAAACCAATCATAAAATGTTTTTGATACATCAGCAGCTGCTCCTACTATAGAAAGATGGATAAAAGAATGCATAATTAGAAGGATTAGGAAGAAGAGCAAGTCCTTTGGCTGCCGGGTAGATGAAAGGAAAAGGTACTGGAACGTGGTGCTGTGATAATTCGGGAGCTAGAAAGTGCAAGGAAGATAGATAGAGGTGGATGGTGCACTTGCGGTCTGGTCTGGTTTAGATGTACTGCTGATGTGTCCTCTGTGTAGGTTGTGGAACATCTAGTGTTGTGGAAGTCTTCTGAGTAAGGGCCTCAATAGTTAGGTTATAAATGTGCCACTTTTTATAAGGGAAATGACTTAATGGTGATGAAACACACACACACACACACACACACCACACACACACACACACACACACACACACACACACACATATATATATATATATATATATATATATATATATTATATATATATATATATGTATATATATATATATATATATATATATATATATATATATATTATATATATATATATATATATATGTAGTATTTCCAGGACCATGAGCGTAGAACTTGTCTGCTTCCTTCTACTGTGTAAAACTCAATTATCCACGTCAAAGTTAAGGCATGAGTTCTCTCTCCCTCTGTGTGTGTGTGTGTGTGTGTGTGTGTGTGTGTGTGTAAGCACTTGGAATGAAGTGAATCTGTACATGCATCTAAAAACATATGTATACATACTATGTATATACATATGATTTAAAAATCACAGTAGGTGCACTTGACTTCATTATATAAGCTTATATATATATATATATATAATATATATATATATATATATATATATATATGTACATATATATATATCATATATCTATTACATATATATATATATATATATATATATATATATATATATATATAAGCTTAATTATAATGAAGTCAAGTGCACCTACTGTGATTTTTAAATCATATGTATATACATAGTATGTATACATGTTTAGATGCATGTACAGATTCACTTCGTTTCAAGTGCTTACACACACACACACACACACACAGAGAGAGAGAGAGAGAGAGAGAGAGAGAGAGAGAGAGAGAGAGAGAGAGAGAACTCATGCCTTAACTTTGACGTGGGTAATTGAGTTTTACACAGTAGAAGGAAGCAGACAAGTTCTACGCTCATGGTCCTGGAAATACTACATATTGGATTAGGGTTGATTACTACTTTTCCTAGTATTATAGCATATTCTCGAAAACTTCGGAAGTTATTTTGAAGTTTACATACAGATGGACTTGAATCAGACTGCCAGTTTACTTAAAGTATTCTGTAAAGAAGGACCTGCTATTGTACTCGCCTTCCTGCCTGTTTCTCTTGTCGTGTTCAGTACATTGCGCATACATGTGTGTAGTATCTTCTAGTCTTTCAGGTGTATCGTCAATAACGGAGAGCACAGCCGATGTTCTTGATGTTAAGTGATAGGGATTCCAATTACAGAGCGTGGGAGAACAGACGGTTGCCCATTTTGTTTATTTTTCTGTGTCTGGATTATATGGGTTTATTATTTTGTCAGTTATTTCTTAATTTACTTGAGTTTCGTTATGCAGGGACGCGACGCTGTATGATTCATTCGTGAAATCATTGTTATAATAACGCTGATAACAGACGATGTTAGTCGTGGCACTATGTGGTCATGAAATGGAACTTATTACCATTCATGGTAATAATTAGGAATAAAAGCGAGTGAATTGTCGGTGGAATATAGCCTATCGAGAGAGAGTGGAAGAAACATAAGGATTAATAAGAATAATACCCCTGGTTTTGTAGGAGGAATGACAATAACAATTTATATGGAAGAATACATCTATCGGAAGTTTTTGGGGAAAGGCAAAATGGAGAACTTGAAGTAGCTGTGCTGTTATCGTAATTTTCGTTGTTCATTATTTTATTGGTTAACCGTAAATATCTGCGGCTGCTATCATTATAACGGAGCTGGTAAGCAACATAAGCCTTAAAAAAATTACAAATGTTGAATTGATCAGCATATGAAGATGAAGCTAGTATATGCTGGGTTGTTTTGAACTGAGTGTGATAAGTTTTTTTCTTTTTTTCGAAAACTTTTTTTTTATTTTTGATTCAAGATTGATTTATTATTGTACTCAGGTGTTATTATTTGCACTAAAGACGTTTGCCGTTCTTATGGGAACTCGTTATTGGTAGAGTACAATGATAGTGAAACAATGATAGAAAACCGTCAAATGAAGTTTTCATGTTTTAGATTGGTTATAGCTAGCTAGCTCAAAATGAACTTTCAAAGCAAGAAGAGGTGAAAGATTCAATTCCAATGAGAATAGTATTTGAAAAGTAACGAAAGTTTTCATCGTCTTTAATCCGAAAATATTTAATGAAAACCTGTAACATTCAGTTGTCTTCATAAATATCTCATCAAAATAAATAAATGAGAGGCTAAGACACAAAGTAACTTTCGCCGTATTCAAGCGAAGGTTTCTGTGATATATTTGATTTCCATGATATATTTTAAATCTGATCATGATTATAGAGCCTGTGTCTTCAAACGTAGCTGTTGAATCAACTCAAGTAATTCTCCTGAGTTGGCCAAAAGCAATAACATATTAATAAGAGAATTTCATCGCCCAGTAAAATAAAATATTTTAAGATCACTGACTTTTTTTTCTAACTTCACGGAAATATATAACATGTATTCTTGCTCAAGTAAGCTCGACATTTTAAAGTGACCTTCAGAGAAAAATGGCTCAGTATTAAAGCATTGGAAAAAGCAGAAAAGAAAAAAAAAAATGAGAAAAAACTGCTGGAGGTATTCTCTTTAAATGAAGCATTTTGCATTTCATGGCGTCCGCCCTCCAACCAATTACGATACAGTCCATCGTTTCGACGTATATTGTAAGCCCGGTGAAAAAGCAATGTAGTTCTCTCTCTCTCTCTCTCTCTCTCTCTCTCTCTCTCTCTCTCTCTCTCTCTCTCTCTCATTTTTATTTCTACACAAGTGACCGACGAATAGCCCTTCTTTTGACGTGTGCTGTAACCATACAAAGCTGCACTTGATTTTGATAGCTTTTATTCTCATGCAAGTGTCACAGGTTACTCTGCAATTCCTAGATGATATTTCACATCATTCACAATGGCTTCACTCATAAGGGGAATGCTTTTAAATGAAATCATTTCAGAATTTAATTTATATATATATATATATATATATATAGTATATATATATATATATATATATATATATTTATATATATATATATATATATATATGTGTGTGTGTGTATGTAGCCTTGAAAGAAAGACTAAAATACTCAAGGTGTAAAGGATTTTAAACCATAGTGGAACTAAAAAATAAAAGAGAATCAACTTATCACCTATATTTCCAGCTTTGTTTCAAGACACTTGGAGATATGCATGTGTGAGCATTTAAATAATCATGTAGTTCATATTTAATATCATGCTGATACATGGTATGGAAAGAAACTGCTCTGAGAGTTTCTTGTTCCTGTTGCTATAATAGAATCAAACCTTATAATTTTGTTTAAATATACCATTTCGATTTGAATAGCGGTGTTGAGGGTCCCATAGACGTTACGACCGGCGGATCAGATTCCGTTCTGTCTCCGGCATCTATGTTGCCCATAGACGTTCAGATTCACTTCAGTTTGCCGAAACCTGGTAGAGTGAGGACATGGCGGCTCCGCTCCGCTCAGGGATGCAGCTGAAACTAGAAACCCCCAGCGATAAAGGAGAGCCTGAATTGAACTATGGTTGAAGAAATGAAATGAATTATCTCACAATTGTTTATTTAATTAATTGAAACTTTACCCTGGTGACTGGTTCGAATACCTGGAGGAGCACACACAACCAAAATCATTGTACGAGAGGTTGTTGGACACACTTCGCTTACACGGTAATAATCCCAGAGACATGTAAAGCAATTATTCAAATTATGCAACACGAGTTTACAAAGATAAACAGTAACTATGTTGATACACAGCATCTTTCATATTCTAGTGGTATACAGCCTGTTGTAGGTACAGTAGGTCTAGAGTTCCGTTAAAGCAGAATAGGCAGAATACAAATTTCAGATCTTTTCTACACAAAATTCTTTATTTAAACAAGGAAAATTTAAATATTATTGAAAGTATTGTCATAAACTTATTTTTTGTGCGACAAATAATGTAATTTAAACAACAGTACTACTAATACATACAGATATAGCATACAAACAATGCGTAAATACATAATATACTCACACACATAAGTGTGTGTATAATATAATATATATATATATATATATATATATATATATATATATATATATATATATATATATATATATGTGTGTGTGTGTGTAAAATGACTTGGTGTGTGCGCGCATAGTACTATTGTTTAAATTACATTGTTATTTTCCATACATAAAATAAAATAAAAAATCTATGACAATATATTCAACAATATTTCAGTGTTCCATGTGTAAACTAAAAATTTTGTGTACAGAGTTGAAAATTGTATTTTTCATTTCTTGGCTGCAGAACCGTAGGTGTAAGTGCCTATTCTGCATTAGCTAAACTACCGTATATCCCATTAGACTATGTAAGATGCAGCATATATATATATATATATATATTATATATATAATATATATATATATATATATATTATATATATCATCCTTCAATAATTTTCCAACTGATTTGTCATAAGCCTAATTTCGCTCTCCTACGACGTTCAATAAACTCCTCCCAGAACTCATTATCTGCGGACGCAGCTGCCATGTTGCCGCTTCAGCGTCTCGTTAAAACTGAAGTAGATCTTCAGATCACGCCATAGACGTGGAGGCCTCCGGCCACCTGAACTAAATCGGATGCCACGAACCTGGCAACGGCAGGTTTTGAGTTGGTCGGAGAGGCCGACGGACTCCGCCCACTTTTGGTCGGACGATAACCCCATAGACAGTGAGATTTACTTCCGATTCAGATAACCGGATCCGGCGATCGTAACATCGATGGGCCCTTTAGATATTTCACAACATTGTTTTGTGAGTAAATTTATTGGTAAAGGCATAATAATTGAATAAAGTGTAAAATTATTTTTTTTTATTTATCATAATTGAAAGCCAAAAGTTATACATTTTTTATGTTTGTGAACACTTTGATAGAATTGTAATCTAATTAACATTGTCAAAAATATGTGGTTTTCCTAAAATGTTTGCTGAACCTTGTATATACATGGTGAGAATTGGTAGGTGCTAGGGAAGTTGTGTTGAAATTTTTGATAAGTAAAGGAAAATAATATTTCTGTGTTCTATGTCTTTGAGAGGTTCCCGAGTACAGGTTTTTCTGTTAGTGCAATAAAAATGTGATTTGATTTCTAAATTTTATTGGTCTTACAGTTTATCACCAGTATAATTCACCGAATGATTTTTGGTATTCATAATAATTTTGTAATATGGAAAAGTAGACAAGTTTTTTCTAGCTATAAGACATTATTTTTTGGGCTCTGCGCCCCGTGACATTTGTTATCTCCGAAGCATTTGTATATTGGAATAGACTGAATACATTCTTAGAGTACCGTTCCCGTTTTGCATTTCTCCATATATTTGTTATGCAGAGAGGGTATTCTATTGGGCGGGGCTGGAGCATGAGAAAGATATCCTTTCTGTATAATCAGGCTATTCTTGGGAATTCTGGTGTCGTACCGCCGGCATGATGGTTGTACCAAGCGTACGAATGTGGTTTCTTATTCTTGAGCTCCCTGATGCATTTAAGGGTGACACGGTCACGCAACAATTCTTATATCTGTGTTTCTTGGTAATATACATTGATGTTATGTAACCGTTTTTCCGATTACTCATTGGTTCATGCACAGTACGATATATGGATGGTTCCCTTACCTGGTTTGGAATCAAAAGGGAAATAACCATTTTTACATTCTTTAATAAAACAGATTTTTTAAAAAACTAAATTTGACCACTGTGATTTTTATGTAGATTTATTAACGAGTAAGCATTTTACTGGGCTATAACTTTGATATGTGCACTCTGATATAGAATTAAAATTTGTATTCGTCGTTTTGCACTTTCTGCTTTTTTTTTTTACCGTGTTTTGTTTTTCATCAGTATTTCGCTACATTTTTATTTTGCCCATGTTTCGCATTTATATTACTTTTAATAATTCTCTTCTCAGGAAAGTTGGTTTGTAAGTTAAAGACCTCTTTTTAATCCACGTGAACTTATACGTTATGTGAGCAATGGCAATGATAACAGGAGAAAAAGACCAATTAAATGATTCTTTGTTTCTATTTATTATATATATTATAAAATAAATTTTATAAAGATATATATATATATATATATAGTATATATATATATATATATATATATATAAATATTTATATATATATATATATATAGATATTATAGTATATATATATATATATATATATATATAATATCTGTAGATATACAGTTTACAAAATTATTTCTCTCGGCTTACAATAGTCAATGCTGTTATCGACAGAAGATACCAGGAGGTACCGTAAACCAGAAGAAATAATTTGTAAATTGTACACTTCTAAAATTGTTCATGTATAGCAAGACTAAAGTAGACACAAATTGAACCTAATGGGATTGTGTAATTATAACGTTAATGTGGGGCTCAGAGCTTCTATATATAGATGGCCCTCATCATTACTTGAAGAGAAATAGGACTAACTGTAACTTACTGAATAATTGTAATAGACTTATATTTATGATGCTAATTAGAAACGCCAGCTTAGTAACTTAGTTTTGCAATGCTTAATGTTACCATGCAATTTGAATATGTCAAGTTTATTTAAGAGGTTTAATTCTAGAATGATGATATAGTAGAATTAATTTAACATTTTGATTTCCTACATACAATTTATTTTATCGCGCCCATTCAACAAACTTAAACTGAACTTGCTGATTTAAAAAGTAACATTGCATCTTAGAAGAGATCACACGAACGATCTGAAGTAAGGAAAGACCAGAATCTTGATTTGTTTTTTCAAGAGAATTTTGTTCCATTCGATGGTAACTTCATAAATATGTCAATTACTCAGCGCTGATTAGGGTGGACTTTATGTTTCAGTAGATGTTATGTATTTAATTATGCGAAGGGTTCGCAGAAATTATTAATTTCACTTTTCTTCTCGTAGAAACATTGTGATTAAGACCAATTGTCATTAATTAGTGTCAGTTAATGTTGATTAGAATGACCATTGATTTGTTATTACAAACTTAACTTCATGACAACAGTAGCCTTTGTTGATTATTATTCAATAGCAATAAGAATTAATTTAACATTTTGATTTCCTACATACAATTTATTTTATCGCGCCCATTCAACAAACTTAAACTGAACTTGCTGATTTAAAAAGTAACATTGCATCTTAGAAGAGATCACACGAACGATCTGAAGTAAAGGAAAGACATCTTGATTTGTTTTTCAAAGAGAATTTTCCATCGATGGAACTTCATAAATATGTCAATTACTCAGCGCTGATTAGGGTGGACTTTATGTTTCAGTAGATGTTATGTATTTAATTATGCGAAGGGTTCGCAGAAATTATTAATTTCACTTTTCTTCTCGTAGAAACATTGTGATTAAGACCAATTGTCATTAATTAGTGTCAGTTAATGTTGATTAGAATGACCATTGATTTGTTATTACAAACTTAACTTAATGACCACAGTAGCCTTTGTTGATTATTATTCAATAGCAATAAGAATTAATTAACATTTGTTGAATCCTACATTTTACATTTATTTTATCGCGCCCATTTTCCAAAAAACTTAAACTGAACTTGCTGATCTTAAAAAAGTTTAACATTTTGCAATCTTAGAAGAGATCCACACGAAACCCGATTCTTGAAGTAAAGGAAAGACAATCTTGAATTGTTTTCCAAAAGAGAATTTTCCATCGATGGAACTTCATAAATATGTTTCAATTACTTCAGCGCTGATTTTTTTTTTTTTTTTAAAAAGTGGTGTGTTGTGTGGAATGGACTTAGTTGTTGTGTGTGTGGTATAGTGGTGTTGTTTGGATGTACGTGGTGGTTGGTAGTGGGATGTTGTGTGTGTGGTGTTGGAATGTGTGTCGGTGTGTGTTTTGCCTGTGAGAGTGCGGATGTCGTTGTGTTTTGTTGGCGGGTTGTTGTGGTGTGGGACTTGTGGATGGGAGTGTGTGAGTGATGGGGTTTTTTGGTTGTTGGTGTTGGTTATGTGTGGCTGTGTGTGGTGGGGGTGATTGTGTGTGTTGGGGTTTTGGATGTGATAACTGTGTGGATGTGTTGTGTTGTGTGTTTGTGTGCCGGAATTGTGGTTGTGGGTTCGTGTTGTTGGGGATGTGGTGGTTGTGTTGGGGGGACTTGTTTGTGGATGTGTGGATGCTCCGGGTTGTTGGGTGGTGCCTGTGTGTGTGTGTCGTATGTGTGGATTGTCGGATTTCGCTGGTGTTGTGTGGATGGGTGGTATGTCTGAGTGTGTGTATGCGAGGTTCGTGGTGGTGGAATGTTGGTTTCTGTGTTGTGTTGGGCGGTGTTGGTTGTTGGATTGTGGGACTGTGTCGGTGTTGGGGTGTCGCGTTGGTGTGGTGGTCGTCGTGTTTGTGGATTCCTAGGTGTGTTGTTAGTGCTGGTTGTCCCTGTTGGATGGATGCGTTGGTGGTGCTGTGTGGATGGTGCTTGTGGTGTCGTTGTGGATGTCTGTTGTGTGTAGCGTGTGTTTGGGGGAGTGCTGTGGGACTGGTGTGTGTGTGTGGGATGGGTTGGGTTGGTGGACTCGTGTGTCTGTGTGTGCTAGTGTGTGTGTGTGTGGTGGTGATGTGTGTGTTTGTGTGTGTGTGTGCTGGATGTTGTGGTTGTGGTGCGTCGTCGGGAGTTGTGTGTGTGTGTGTCGTGTTAGTTCGGTTGGATGTTGGGATGTTGGTCTAGTGTTGTGTTGGATGGATTGGGTGGTGGTTGTGGAATGTGTCGGTGGCATTGTGGATGTGTGTGGAATTTATGTTTGTGTTGTGTTATGTGTTGTGTGGGATTGGATGGAATGTGGTTTGGTGTGGAAGCCTCGTGTTGTGTCGGTGTTGTGGGATGCGATGGATGGATGTGTGTTTGTTGTGCGTGCTGGACTGTCGTTTGTGGAGGTGGGATTGGAACTTTATGTTTCAGTAGATGGTTATGTATTAATTATGCGAGGGTTCGCAGAAATTATTAATTTCACTTTTGCTTCTGTAGGAAAAACATTGTGATTAAGACCAATTGTCATAATTAGTGTCAGTTAATGTGATAGAATGACCATTGATTTGTTATTACAAATAACTTCATGACCACCAGTAGCCTTTGTTGAGTATTATTCAATAGCAATAAGAATTAATTTAACATGTTTGATTTCCTAATACAAAAATTTATTTTATCGCGCCCATTCAACAAACTTAAACTGAAACTTGCTGATTAAAAAGTAACATTGCATCTTAGAAGAGATCACACGAACGATCTGAAGTAAAGGAAAGACATCTTGATTTGTTTTTCAAAGAGAATTTTCCATCGATGGAACTTCATAAATATGTCAATTACTCAGCGCTGATTAGGGTGGACTTTATGTTTCAGTAGATGTTATGTATTTAATTATGCGAAGGGTTCGCAGAAATTATTAATTTCACTTTTCTTCTCGTAGAAACATTGTGATTAAGACCAATTGTCATTAATTAGTGTCAGTTAATGTTGATTAGAATGACCATTGATTTGTTATTACAAACTTAACTTCATGACAACAGTAGCCTTTGTTGATTATTATTCAATAGCAATAAGAATTGTCAAATATGGTAGGTGTTAGTTAGAAGCTCTTGTCTGATAGTAGAGCACTCTAATGGGATTTGTAATATACGCAAGCACCATTCAGTCCTTTATCTTACTTTATTTGTTGTAAAATAAACTCCACGAAAGAAGTTTTAGTGAGGATCATACAAACGTAACCAGGAAAACTGATAGGAAGTCTCGAATCTACTTATATTAAGTCATTTTTTTATGCTCTACTAGCAGCTGTACCCGTCATTCGGACGTGTTATCGAACGCTGAGTCACTTCTAAATGACCTGAACGTACATTTTTCCCCAGCCAATGCTACTGCTCCACCGACCGTCTCAGTCAGGCACCGCCGGCCGACGGCCTGCGCAGACATGTTGTGACAGGTTACTCAGGAAAGATTTTCATCGCAACAATCCCCCACTCCCCACCCCCATGGCCCTTGATAAAACTCAGCACATAGTTAAACTCTGATATTGATGCTAAATGAGTTTGTGGTCATAATGTTAACTCATTGTACCAAATTTGAATGTGCAGTAGTCCTATCTTGGACTCTTTGGGCTAGCCCCCCATGCTATCAATGTCGGGGTAGGTTGCCTATGACCCCCTTACCCCCTGGTAGGGAAGTTGAAAGGGTGTAGGCCTCCTGCCCCTAATATTGTGGGAAATCCTCGTACCCCATTCCCCGTGTGGGGGTGTTGGCCCCAGTACTACTGAGGGTGCCTTTTGGCCCCCATATTGTGGGAAGCCTATTTGTACTTATAGAAACACTTCTACATAAATGTCAACTCCGGAAGTTGTAAAAAATGAGGGGGTATGAAAAAGAGGAGTTATGACTACCTTAGAAACGGCCCTCGATTATCGGATTTTGACTAAAACATCCTTTTGGGGGGAAGGGAGTCTATGGTAAAAATTTGGTAGCCCTAGCTTTCATAATCTGGGCGTGCATAGCGAACAAACAGACAGAAATTGCCTTTTTTATATATAGATTTTGTATTCTTAGTTTATTCGTTACATGTCCTGCTGCGAACCTTAGTCAAGTGCAAAGAAGAGTAATCACTGTGAATGTGAATGTATGTACCCATGTTTCTTTGTTTAAGAATTTCCATAACCTTCTAACCTTCTCAGAAAACCTGGAATAAAATCATTATCCACACTGGTCATTTGCATATCATGACAGGCGATATTTGTCAGGACCCAAAAGGCGGCGCAGCTCATTTTTGGAATATTTCTCAACACAAAATGTAAATAGGACTGGATAAAGGTAGCCATTGCTGTAAGTTTTCCCAACTGTTCTTACAAGATGCCGGTTATGATTTTATTTCACATCTTGTTTTAATTAGATGAAGTTTGAAAAATGCAGATTACTCGCTATTTTTGTTCGCCGTCGGAGAGAAAGACTTAATATCAAGAAAAGCATTTTTTTATGTTGGTCTTTAGGGTGATTTTATTTTCCCTTGTATCTGCAACATTTCTGTATTGACTCTGTAAGTTTGTGTGTGTGTGTGTGTGTGTATGTGTGTGTGTGTGTAAGTTTGTTTCCGTGTATTAGGTTCTTTACAGTTTAGTAAGGCAAATCCTTCGTAGTCCCTGGAATTTTTTTCGTGAGTTTCTGTTTATGTTGTATTCTCTCGTATATGTTTTTCGAATGTTTTCACCATGAAACTATTACTTTGTCAAATTGTAATTTTCACCTCCAGCTCTACCAGTAAATAATAATAATAATAATAATAATAATAATAATAATAATAATAATAATAATAATAATAATAATAATAATAATAATAATAATAATGTGGCGCCGTGGCAGAGTGGGTTAGGTCGTCATAATTTCCTCAGTCTACTCAGCTGTAAATGAATACCTATTCTTGATGGGGTAGGGTCCAGCTATGGGTTAAATAGCAAAACTCAGCAATGATGGGAAGAAATGAAGGAATAAACGACAACGACGTAAATGAAACCTCTGGCAACAGAGGATCGTCCGGCAACCAGGTATGTAGCCCAATTGAAGGGGAAGACGGCCAGGTACTTGGAGGTCGTCATCCAGCAACTGGCCACCAGAGTAACCAACAGCCAGAGACTGGAGCTACAGAAGCAAACCAGAGAAAGCAATGGACAAGAGAAGAAAATAAGGAAATATGGAGATGCTACATCAGAAGCAACCCGACGGAGAGAGGATATAGAAGAAGGTTGTTCAATACTGGCAGACCAAGTAAGGAACATAAAGAAAAAGAAGTGGGTCTCTCCAACAGAAAGAGAAGAAATGGAAAGGGAAATGACACATGGCAACGAATTACAAGAAGACGAACTGATAGACGATGCCACAGAAGACGAAAGGGATGATGAGGTATCAAACAACGACACACGAGGACGGAATGGCTAGAAAAGATCAGACAATGGATGGAACCAGATACAGAGAGAACAAAGATCCCCTCCATGAAAGCCTACAACACCAAGAAATTAAGTGAGAAATTAAGTGACGTCACATCAATGAAATAATGGGAATAATACACACCACCAGTATCACAGAAACAAATAACTTGGCATTTGCAGGAGCAAGATTAGTAGCAGAACTGATGGGGATACGAACACCAACACCACCATCACAACCAACCCAGCAGAAACCAAAACAACAACAGCTTCGGAAAAGGGGCCTGGAAAAGCAAATCATGGTGATGAGATCTGACTTGAGTAAACTGAAAGAGATAGCAGAAAAAAGAAGCAAGAAAACAAGGGAGGACCTGAACGAGAAATACAAAGTACAGGAGAGGGGGCTAAACAACACAATAGAAGATGCTTAAGGCCAAAGCACATAAGATCCAACGGTACATGAACAGGCATAAGGGATACCAACAGAACAAACTAATCGGAACCAACCAGGAAAGACTATACAGCCAACTAAGAGGGGAAGACAACCACCAAGTAAGAGACTCTGGGAAAACATATGGAACAATCTGGTTTCACACAACAAACATGCAACATGGCTCCAGGAAGTCAAGGAAGAGGAAACAGGGAGAATAAAACAAAGATTCACAGAGATCACGACAGACACAGTCAGACACCAACTAAAGAAAATGCCCAACTGGAAAGCCCCAGTTCCCGATGAAGTCCATGGATACTGGCTCAAAAACTTCAAGGCCCTACACCCACGAATAGCAGAACAACTCCAGCATTGTACCACAAATCACCATGCGCCCAAATGGATGACCACAGGAAGAACATCCTTAGTACAAACAGACAAGAGTAAGGGAAATATAGCCTGCCTACATATAATGTGGAAGTTACTAATAGGTATCTATCTATACAACTACCTAGAGGAGACAAACACCATCCCCCACCAACAGAAAGGCTGCAGAAGGAAATGTAGGGGCACAAAAGACCAGCTCCTGATAGACAAAATGGTAATGAAGAACAGTATGAGAAGGAAAACTAACCTAAGCATGGCATGGATTGACTATAAGAAAGCCTTCGACATGATGCCACACACATGTCTAATAGAATGCCTGAAAATATATTGGGGCAGAGGAAAACACCATCAGCTTCCTCAAAAATACAGTGCACAACTGGAATACAATACTTATAAGCTCTGGAATAAGACTAGCAGAGGTTAATATCAGGAAAGGGATCTTCCAGGGCGACTCACTGTCCCCACTACTCTTTGTAGTAGCCATGATTCCCCTGACAAAAGTACTACAGAAGATGGATGCTGGGTACCAACTTAAGAAGAGGCAACAGAATTAACCATCTGATGTTCATGGACAACATCAAGCTGTATGGTAAAAGCATCAATTAAATAGATACCCTAATCCAGACTGTAAGGATTGTATCTGGGGACATCCGGATGGAGTTTGGAATAGAAAAATGCGCCTTAGTCAACATACAAAATGGCAAAGTAACAAGGACTGAAGGGGTAAAGCTACCAGATGGGAGCAACATCAAACACATAGATGAGACAGGATACAAATACCTGGGAATAATGGAAGGAGGGGATATAAAACACCAAGAGATGATGGACATGATCAGGAAAGAATATATGCAGAGACTCAAGGTGATACTCAAGTCAAAACTCAACGCCGGAAATATGATAAAATCCATAAACACGTGGGCAGCGCCAGTAATCAGATACAGCGCAGGAATAGTGGAATGGATGAAGGCAGAACTCCGCAGCATAGACCTGAAAACCAGGAAACATATGACAATACACAAAGCACTACACCCAAGAGCAAATACGGACAGACTATACATAACACGGAAGGAAGGAGGGAGGGGACCACTAAGTTTAGAGGACTGTGTCAACATCGAGAACAGATCACTGTGGTAATATCTGAAAACCAGTGAAGACGAGTGGCTCAAGAGTGCAGGGGAAGAAAGACTGATAAAAGTAGACTTAGACCCAGAAATATACAGAGACAGGAGAATGATAAGCATAACAGAGGCTCAACAAACCAATGCACGGACAATACACGAGACAGACTAAAGAACTAGCCAGCTATGACACATGGCAATGGCTAGAAAGGGGAGAGCTCAAGAAGGAAACTGAAGGAATGATAACAGCGGCACAAGATCAGGCCCTAAGAACCAGATATGTTCAAAGAACGATAGATGGAAATAACATCTCTCCCATATGTAGGAAGTGCAATCCTAAAAATAAAACCATAAACCACACAGCAAGCGAATGTCCAGCACTTGCACAGAACCAGTACAAAAAAGAGGCATGATTCAGTGGCTAAAGCCCTCCACTAGAACCTGTGCAAGAAACGTCAGCTACCTTGTAGTAATAAGTGGTACGAGCACCAACCTGAGGGAGTGATAGAAAACGATCAGGCAAAGATCCTCTGGGACTATGGTATCAGAACAGATAGGGTGATACGTGCAAATAAGCCCAGACTGACGTTGATTGACAATCAAGAAAGAAAGTATCACTCATTGATGTCGCAATACCATGGGGCACCAGAGTTGAAGGGAAAGAGAGGAAAAAAATGGATAAGTGTCAAGAACTGAAAATAGAAATAAGAAGTATATGGGATATGCCAGTGGAAATTGTACCCATAATCATAGGAACACTAGGCTCCAGGACTCATGCAGAAGAGTGTGATCCTAGAAACGGCGCACATAGTAAGAAAAGTGGTGGACTCCTAAGGAGGCAGGATGCAACCCAGAACCCCACACTGTAAATACCACCCAGTCAAATTGGAGGACTGTGATAGACAAAAAGAAAACAACAACAATAATAATAATAATAATAATAATAATAATAATAATAATAATAATAATAATAATAATAATAACAATAATAATAAATATCCTGAAAACCAGTGAAGACGAGTGGCTAAAGAGTGCATGGGAAGAAATACTAATAAAAGTAGACGAAGACCCAGAAATATACAGAGACAGGAGAATGACAGACAGAACAGAGGACTGGCGCAATAAACCAATGCACGGACAATACATGAGACAGACTAAAGAACTAGCCAGGGATGACACATGGCAATAGCTACAGAGGGGAGAGCTAAAGAAGGAAACTGAAGGAATGATAACAGCGGCACAAGATCAGGCCCTAAGAACTAGATATGTTCAAAGAACGATAGATGGAAATAACATCTCTCCCATATGTAGGAAGTGCAATACGAAAAATGAAACCATAAACCACATAGGCAAGCGGAATGCCCGGCACTTGCACAGAACCAGTACAAAAAGAGGCATGATTCAGTGGCAAAAAGCCCTCCACTGGAGCCTGTGCAAGAAACATCAGCTACCTTGCAGTAATAAGTGGTACGAGCACCAACCTGAGGGTAGTGATAGAAAACGATCACGCAAAGATCCTCCGGGACTATGGTATCGGGACGGATAGGGTGATACGTGCAAATAGACCAGACGTGACGTTGATTGACAAAGTCAAGAAGAAAGTATCACTCATTGATGTCGTAATACCATGGGACACCAGAGTTGAAGAGAAAGAGTGGGAAAAAAATGGATAAGTATCAGATCTGAAAATATAACAAAAGAAGGATATGGGATATGCCAGTGGAAATCGTACCCATAATCATAGGAGCACTAGGCACGATCCAAGATCCTTGAAAAGGAATCTAGAAAAAACTAGAGGCTGAAGTAGCTCCGGGCCTCATGCAGAAGAGTGTGATCCTAGAAACGGCACACATTAGTAAAGAAAAGTGATGGACTTCCTAAGGTAGGCAGGATATGGCAACCCGGAACCCCACACGATATAAATACCACCCAGTCGAATTGGAGGACTGTGATTTTAGAGCAAAAAAAAAAAAAAAAAAAAAAAAATAAAAAAAAAATTATAATAATAATAATAATAATAATAATAATAACAAAGATTCACTGATATCACGACAGACACAGTCAGACACCAACTAAAGAAAATGCCCAACTGGAAAGCCCCAGGACCTGTTGAAGTCCAAAAACTTCAAGGCCCTACACCCTAGAATAGCCGAACAACTCCAGCATTGTATCACAAATCACCATGCGCCGAAATGGATGACCACAGGAAGAATATCCTTAGTCCAGAAAGACAAGAGTAAAGGAAATATAGCCAGTAACTACAGGCCTATCACCTGCCTACCAATAATGTGGAAGTTACTAACAGGTATCATCAGCGAAAGGCTATACAACTACCTAGAGGATACAAACACCATCCCCCACGAACAGAAAGGCTGCAGAAAGAAGTGTAGGGGCACAAAAGACCAGCTCCTGATAGACAAAATGGTAATGAAGAACAGTAGGAGAAGGAAAACCAACCAAAGCATGGCATGGATAGACTATAAGAAAGCCTTCGACATGGTACCACACACATGGCTAATAGAATGCCTGAAAATATATGGGGCAGAGGAAAGCACCATCAGCTTCCTCAAAAATACAATGCGCAACTGGAATACAATACTTACAAGCTCTGGAATAAGACTAGCAGAGGTTAATATCAGGAGAGGGATCTTCCAGAGCGACTCACTGTCCCCACTACTCTTCGTAGTACCCATGATTCCCATGACAAAAGTACTACAGAAGATGGATGCTGGGTACCAACTCAAGAAAAAAGGCAACAGAATTAACCATCTGATGTTTATGGACGACATCAAGCTGTATGGTAAGAGCATCAAGGAAATAGATACCCTATCCCAGACTGTAAGGATTGTATCTTGGGGACATCAGGATGGAGTTTGGAATAGAAAAATGCGCCTTAGTCAACATACAAAAGGGCAAAGTAACAAGGACTGAAGGGATAAAGCTACCAGATGGGAACAACATCAAACACATAGATGAGACAGGATACAAATACCTGGGAATAATGGAAGGAGGGGATATAAAACATCAAGAAATGAAGGACACGATCAGGAAAGAATATATGCAGAGACACAAGGTGATACTCAAGTCAAAACTCAACGCCGGAAATATGATAAAATCCATAAACACATGGGCAGTGCCAGTAATCAGATACAGCGCAGGAATAGTGGTATGGACGAAGGCAGAACTTCGCAGCATAGACCAGAAAACGAGGAAACATTATGTCAATACACAAAGCACTACACCCAAGAGCAAATACGGACAGACTATACATAACACGGAAGGAAGGAGGGAGGGGACTACTAAGCATAGAGGACTGCATCAACATCGAAAACAGAGCACTGGGGCAATATATGAAGACCAGTGAAGACGAGTGCCTCAAGAGTGCATGGGAAGAAGGACTGATAAAAGTAGACGAAGACCCAGAAATATACAGAGACAGGAGAAAGACAAGCAGAACAGAGGAATGGCATAACAAACCAATGCACGGACAATACATGAGACAGACAAAAGAACTAGCCAGCGATGACACGTGGCAATGGCTAGAAAGGGGAGAGCTCAAGAAGGAAACTGAAGGAATGATAACAGCGGCACAAGATCAGGCCCTAAGAACCAGATATGTACAAAGAACGAAAGATGGAAATAACATCTCTCCCATATGTGGGAAGTGCAATACGGAAAATGAAACCATAAACCACATAGCAAGCGAATGTCCGGCACTTGCACAGAACCAGTACAAAAAAGAGGCATGATTCAGTAGCAAAAGCCCTCCACTGGAGCCTGTGCAAGAAACACCAGCTACCTTGCAGTAATAAGTGGTACGAACACCAACCTGAAGGAGTGATAGAAAACGATCAGGCAAAGATCCTCTGGGACTATGGTATCAGAACGGATAGGGTGATACGTGCAAATAGACCAGACGTGACGTTGATTGACAAAGTCAAGAAGAAAGTATCACTCATTGATGTCGCAATACTATGGGACACCAGAGTTGAAGAGAAAGAAAGGGAAAAAATGGATAAGTATCAAGACCTGAAAATAGAAATAAGAAGTATATGGGATATGCCAGTGGAAATTGTACCCATAATCATAGGAACACTAGGCACGATCCCAAGATCCCTGAAAAGGAATCTGGAAAAACTAGAGGCTGAAGTAGCTCCAGGACTCATGGAGAAGAGTGTGATCCTAGAAATGGCGCACATAGTAAGAAAAGTGATGGACTCCTAAGGAGGCAGGATGCAACCCGGAACCCCACATTATAAATACCACCCAGTCGAATTAGAGGACTGTGATAGAGAGAAAATAATAATAATAATAATAATAAACTAGAGGCTGAAGTAGCTCCAGGACTCGTGCAGAAGAGTGTGCTCCTGGAAACAGCGCACATAGTAAGAAAAGTGATGGACTCCTAAGGAGGCAGGATGCAACTCGGAACCCCACACTATAAATACTATAAATACACCCATTCGAATTGGAGGACTGTGATAAAAAAAATGATAACAATAAGACCATTCTGTACAATCCTGCAAAATGTCAGCCGTTTTGCCTTTATTCGTTGTCGACTTGTAAAGTTTCAACTACTCTTCTCACAGCTTCATAATATAGACGGAGTCATTCAATTCTTGTGTTCACGCAGTAATTGCTATTATTCATCACAGCCAAATGTCTGAATCGATGATTGGTAAAGAGCCTGCTGAAGTAGAGCTTTGCAGCAATACATTTGTTAGAAATTTTAATGGAAAAATGTATAACAGGCACAGGCTCAGACTCTTTTTAAAAAATGTATAACTGTTCTTGATATAATTATATTCTACTAGTTCTCCTTCTCATAGTATTGCACGAATATTGGGTGTTGAATATGCCCGAGATGCCTTCTGCAGTTATTAACAACTTCTTGTTGTATTTCAGTGAATTAGTACTTCTTTATTATATTATTTTCTTATTACGGAAGAAACCCGAAAGTTGACAGTAGGTTGGCTGCCGAATGATTTTCAATTAATCGTTCAACCGTAAAGTTTACAGTGAATTTGAGAAAATTAATTATTCTGTGTTTGACAATATTTAAGCCACAAGTAGCAGCTAAAAGAAGTTTGAAAAGAGGGGGAAATTTTTTCTTGGAAAGAGTTAGTGCAATGAAAAGGCCATCTAAAACGCTCTTACCAACGAGCAGATGAAATGGGATTCTGCAGCAAACAACCGAAGCTAAGAACAGAGAATTGACCAATTATGATGAAACACAAAGTTGTCAATCAAAGGGGAAATCTCCTCTTCCTTGGAAATTTGACCTTGATGACGCTCGGATCGACTTGTTAGCTTGAACATATGCTGAAACACTCCTTGAAATTAATTCGTTTTATATATATGATACACACACACACACACACACACACACACACACACACACATATATATATATATATATATATATATATATATATATATCTATATATATATATATATATATATATATAATTTGTAAATGGGAAATTGATGCCCTTCTAAAAATATTTTCTCAAAGATTACGGCTAAATATGCAGAAATAGAATTCAAAATGAAATGAAGTATGCCATAGTCATAAACCTGCCCCCCCCCCAAAAAAAAAAGAAAGCCCCCCCCCCCCCCCCCCCCCCCCCCCCCCCCCAAAAAAAAAAAAAAAAATCGCTCTTCCGAGGCCCAGATGTTAAATTGTTTCTGCTAATTGATGGTGTAGAAATCAGGTCATAACTAGGTGTTCATTTACTAATTTCTGTGTGGGATTTCAGAAAGAAGAATTGTGGATATAATAAAAGGCGAGCCAGTTACATTATGTTGAATTATTGATGATAATTTTTCGCTTCAAGGAAGGATCATTAACGGGAATTATTAAAAAATACTTTTGATAACATTTCGAGCCTGAAATTGACTTACGAAATCTTAAATGAGGATTCACAACCTATCCTGGAATTCGGCTTCTGAATCTCCCGCTTCTGTATATCCAAAATGATCTAGTCTTTGCCTTTGCATGAATGTCCTGACAGATACGAAAAAGTGTAACAAATTCATATGCAATGAGAGGTCTGTCCCATTGTTTTCCTGGGATAATGTGTACATTGAGCGTTAGACGGTCTGACAAGTTTCAGTAAACGACGGCCATTCCTCAAATAACATAAATATCTACAAATAGACACATGAGAAGTTTTACCAAGAGTCAACATCTGCCAGACGGTGTACGTCCTATATAACCCTGTACTGCCGAATTAAATGTCTACAGACTAAAAACTGATATATACTAGTTTGAGAAAAAAATTAGAAAGAGGACTTGCACCTGTGAATGACAGCAACTCCATCAAGCTGATATTTTTGAATTGCCTCCGCATATTTCATTTACTGAGATAACCACTTACAACGCTCCCGCGTCGCTTAATATCATCTCCAAAGAGGAACACCGAAAACGCATATCCTTTAAGAACATGGCATCAGCCTGACGGGAAAGCTATAATTGAAGGCTCGAATGATAAAATAATTCTTCAGATCAAGGAAGCCCTACATTCAAGCGTGAAAAGGCAATTAAAATATTCAGCTTTTACTTGATAAATCAAGGACAAGCTCCCTGTTCAGAAACCTTCTACAACACCAGACGTTTCATATGCCAGCGCAAAAGCGGACTCCCCTCCTTAACCCAGCATACGCCGTGTATCTTGCACGCACTTGCTTCCTGTATTTTAATGGCCCCCCAGTTCTACCATGTTCTCTTCATCTAGGCAGTAGTTTCTGTCTTCCTCTCCTCAACCCTCATTAAATTGTCAAATTCTGCATCCCGTAGCGGGATAGTGCTGTCAGTGGACCTCATGCGGTGCACTGTGGGCATTATTTAAGGTTCTTTGCAGCGTGCCCTCGGCCCTTAGCTGCAACCACTTTCGTTCGTTTTACTTTCATATTCTTTCTTCATCTTACTTTCATATACTTTCTTCATCTTACTTTCCACCCTCTCCTAACACTTGATTCATAAGGCAACTGCGAGGTTTTTGTTACACCTTTCAAACCTTTTACTGTCAATTTCCATTTCAGCACTGAATGACCTCATAGGTTCCAGTGCTTGGCCTTTGGCCTAGATTTCTATATTCAACTCAACTCAACTCAAATTCTACAGTCTTTTCACCAACCAATTATTCTTCATTCTGTATACGTGGCTCAACCGCCTCATAAGGGTTTTGACCTCTTTTATGGCTTATTCATTGTATCAGGTTTTATCATTAGTGCAACCTTCTCCACTTCACACAACAGAAAAGAGGTTGCTTCAACAGTTTACTCCATTTTTCTCTAATTTGTGTTTAACATCAATTATTATTCTTCTTTGTTTCTAGAGTATATTCCATGTTACTTCCGAAGCCTACCATCCTACTCCCTACCCCCTGTTTGGTTCATCAGACAGGCCCCTTATAACCTGTCACTTGTAATTTAAAATTGTCGTGAAATGCCTCTTCTTACATCCGTAAATGATTTTCAGTTTCATAAAGAAAGTCGCTTAAACAGCCCTTCATACATCTAACTTCTTTAGTCCTTAAATTTTGTGACTCACCACTCTCGAACATTTAGACGTGGTCATCCCGGAGTTTAAGTTCAACCACTCCACTTATAATTCCTTCCTCCATGTTTGTCGGTGGGCCGAGGCGAGTACAGTCAGAGATCAATGGGTCTTCGAAGCCCACCTCAATCTCAGGATTAATATTTCATCTCTGTGCTGTCTATTATTAGAAACTCATAGTTAAGCATGGAAAGATGGGGATATTCGAATTGCCTCAATACTACCAATCTGCTTTTGGCTCTTCTACCTCTCTTCTCCTCAAGATGCAGTTCAAAAGTCGGTTCCATAGCATTCATCATTTCAAAAATGATCGGATCAGCACACATTCACGCGTGGAATAAAAATGGCCTGTGAGGGTCGCTTGTGGATCGGTGAATTTGGTAAAACTCGCTGAAATGTGAAGTCTGAAGCCTGTCCCAGCAATACCTCAGGTACATAAGTACTCAGGTTCCAGTCTCTTATATATGTGGGTCAGTTAGTAGCAACCTTGCTTTTCATTTGAGAGTCCTGGGTTTGATCCCGATGTGAGTTAGAAATTTATTCGTCTTTTTTTTTTAAATGACGTTACTGTCTTGGTTGTTTTCTTCACTCTTCTTTTTTGCAAGAACTGTGTCTTTCAGATTTTTATTATTTTATCTGCCAGCGATCTTAAGACTTATGTTGCTTTCTACTATTTATAATTACATGATGTACTTTACCGTACTGTATGGTAATGGCACAGTTCGGAACGCAACGAGTCGATCAGTAGAGAAATCTACAGAGAAGTATTCTTCATTTTAGTTGCCTGTAAGAGAAAACTATTGTGATGTCTATTTGGCTGTCCGTCCGCACTTTTTTGGTCCGCCCTCATATCTTAAAAACTACTGAGATTAGAGGGCTGCAAGTGGTAAGTTGGTCATCCACCCTCCAAGTATCAAACATACCAAATTGCAGCCCTCTAGCCCCAGTAGTTTTTTTTTTTTTTTTTTTTTTTTTTCTAAACGTTTAAAGTTTTGAAGCCGTCATTGTGAATTTTTAAGTTATTTTGGGGTAGTTGAAAGAATGGCGGTAAAAATATGAAAAGGGAATTGAGGAAACTTGTGGAAATTATTGAAATTGAAAGCTCTTTCTAGAATTCACCACAATTGTCGTCATATGATATAAATAATGTTAAGACAGCAGTTTTATTAAGCATGCCAACACGGTCACAAGCTTGCCTAAACTAACGAGAGAGAGAGAGAGAGAGAGAGAGAGAGAGAGAGAGAGAGAGAGAGAGAGAGAGAGGCGCATATATAACTAACATTTATAAACAGCCAGTCAAAAATTGTTTGAGGTATAGTAACTATTTTTAAGGTATATATCCTCTCTGTTTGCCAAAGGCCAGGACATACTTACAAAAAACAAAAAAGATTAAATTGACAGTAGAATGGTTTTATACCCATTGGAGATGAAAGCGTTCCATAAGGATTACATAGGCTTAGCTTCCCTGGAATTAAAACAACTCCAGTCTGCAAAGAATACGAAAATATTTAACATCGAATAAATGAAGTTTACACAGTGTAATATTTCATAAATGTATATCTACATATATATACGTATATATACACTATTATTGTTATGTACTTATATATATATATATATATATATATATATATATATATAATATATATATATATGTATGTGTGTGTGTGTGTGTGTTGTGCATATGTGCTTATGTCTTTAGTACATAATGGATAATCTACATCGCTGGTTTGATGTTACATATTCGGAAAACGAGAATATGTTTCGTACCCTGTCCCGGTAAATATTCATATGAAGCTATCCCTAATACCCCAAAACTGTTTTTCCTCTAACGAAGAATCTAATAAAGCCTGATTAGATTGGTGTGGATTACGGTGTCCTGTGCTGTCATTATATATACCCTTTACCGCCAGCGGCCCCCAAACCCCCTTGCTCTTTTTTTTTCCTCCTTTTTACCCTGCTTTGTTTCCACGGTTTTCTAAGTGAAACGCAAGAAATTCTGTCATTATTTTCTTCTTAAATATTTTGCAAGCAGCAGTATGCATGGTATGTTTTTGAGATGAGAGAAAATCACCAAAATGTTTTACATAATTCTTAATTAGTTTGCTTATAATAGACTCTGCACACCTAACGCTGTTAGGAGTTTTCTTTTCTGTTTTGTCATAGAAAGTTCGGTTTTTAATGATATAATATGCTTTATTATATATATATATATATTATATATGTTATATAATATAATTATATATATATATATAATTGTATATAATATAATTATTATATATATAATATCATTATATATATATATTATATATTCTATATATCTTATTATATAGTATATATTATATTTATCCTGCTTGTGAGAGTACGTTCTACTTTACAGTCGCTGCTAGACATTTTTTTTTTTTTCATATGCGAAATTACTTGTGAATTTTGTTCTTTTTTTGCCATGAATTTATTTACGCCAGTGAATGAATCTCTAATCTAAAGAATTCAAAGTTATTTGGTATTCTGGAAAATCTAACATTTTGGAATGTTGAATTTGTTCCTTTGATTAGGTTTAATTATTTTATAAAAGCGCAAAGAACTCACATTGACTACCAACGCTTATTAAGTGAATTTCGTTACGGTAATTTTATGAGAAAATATGAAGTGAAAAAGTAGTATTTGGATTCATAATCATTTTATTGCTATAGTTTTTCTATGTTGATCCTTTTTGTTTTATGTTCCTAGTTCCTCGTTGGACGAGTCGGCTAAATGCCCATCGTCCGATCTCAGGGTCCGGGTTCGATTCCCTACGCGAAATCAGTGGAATTTATTTTTGATGGTAGAAATTCATTTTTTCAATATAAAGTGCTTTAGATCCCACAATAAGCTGTAGGTTTTCCGTTATAAGAAACTACTTGGGTTCCTGACATAGAAAATCTAATGGTTCGGGCAAGCTCTAGGAGCTAATCAGCTCAGTGGTGGTTAAATAAGATATAAATATATATATCTATTATATATATATTATAATATATTTAATATATATATATATATATATATATATATTATATATGTTGTTCATCCAGACAAAATCTCAAATATATTCATTTACCATTATATCGCTGAATGGAAGCAGGGTTTTAGTTTCTAAGGTAAAAGATTCGGTATTGGTTATCGATAAATGCTCTCGACCTTTCTTTATATATATATATATATATATATATATATATATATATATATATATATATATATGTATATATATATATATATATATATATATATATATATATATATATATATTTAACCAAATGATTTGTTGAGGATATTCTGAATCTCGTCCTTTTCAGAAAGAAAAGTACTTATTTTCATGACACTTTTTTTTTTTTTTTTGTCATATAAAGAGGGCGTAAGGCGAGTACCCTTAAATAAATAGTATATACTGAGAATATTCTGGAAAACAAAAGGAAATGAAGATCTTACAATGTGAGTACCCGAAAAAATCGCGGAACGGTCTATGGTTAATTCCATTCCCTTACTGTTTTAGTTTTATAAATACCACAAAATGCTGCCACCATCTGGAAATGACATGCTGACAAAGGGAAACGAAAGGTATTCAATGCCGTCCCCATCATAACGTGGAAAGCAATATGGAAGAAAACGTGCCTCATGATTTACTCGGGAAATAATATTATAAATTGTAGTTAGCCTGTTTTATTCTTGGAGGCCTTTGACAGGTAATAAGTTCATTCCTTTAACAACACGGAAATAGGTGATGGTGTGAAAACGAAAAGTGAATTTACATTCCTTGATTAAATGTTTTATATCTCTTGTCATGCAAAGACTCTGATGGCACCGGCTATCAAGTACTATCCTAGCGTAGTTCATTTCGAGAGAATGAAGAAAAAAATATAGGATGCAAAAGCCTGATGAAGAAAGGAAGTTTAAATAAGGGAAAGCTGAAACCTGAGAGAAATTATAAAGCTCAGCTGTAAAGGAAAACAACCCATTTAATCCCTCATAAATCAGTTAATGGCCCAACTTATCCAGCAATATTTGTATGATATAATAACAGGATGAAAATAATGGTATCAACGCAAACACTCTTTCAGAGGATTATTGTTCGTTTGGTTATTAGGCTTAGACTACTCTATCTTTAATAATCTCTTTTCACCGCTGTAGAAGGAACTTTATTCATGATATAGGCACAAATCTGCCAATGGGAAACTATGATAAATGCTCTAAAATTTGTAGTGTAGGAATTTTCATTTTGCGATCTATGTGGTCCTTATAGCGAAATGTTTCCTTCTCTAATGAGATTAGCGCTGAGAATATTTGTCATTGATTCTAATTATTTAAGGAAAGAGAAATAAAATTTGTGTATATCATACGTTGTTGCTACTTACTATAATTACCATAAATAAGTAAAGTAATTCATAAATTGCAAGAGCGAGGAATGTCATATTTGAGCAATTCATAAATTGCAAAGGCTAGGGATGTAAAATATAAAGAATTTATAAATTGAAAAGGCGAGGCATGTAAAATGTAAAAAATGGCATTTGCAGAACGCTGGTTAAATTTGACGAGGTCGCCATTTTCCATTGACGTAAACAGTATCATTCCCACGGGAGGTCATGTATGTGCTTTCAAAATCGATTACTGCTTTATTTACTATTGTAATCCCTTTTCCATAGATTTTGGTGGAACGCCGTTATTTAACATTATTCAGAGCTAGTTTTCATACATTTATTAACAGGATAGTTGAGATAAGGTGATATTTTTGTATGGGCATTCCTGTGGGAATGCCCATACAAAAATCTATTTGACATTCTAAGAACTCTTAAATCGTGAACTACAAATGGTAGCATGACTGAACTGGTACCATTTAAAAGCTAAAAGTGCGTTCTCTTGTTTTGTGAATGACATAACTGGATCTGAAAAGAGACAATATGTAGTAAATTAAATGTAATTAATTAAATTAATATTTAATCCTTGGAATGTAACGTAGACTTTTGAAATGCCTTGTAGTTTACCAGGAAGGACTTGGTTTGTTTGATATCTTCTTGTGTGGGGTTTCAAGAAAAAATGGACCGGTAAGCCGATTTGCAACTGTCTTTGTACAAAATAATAAAGAAATGAAATAGATAGTCAAATATCAACATCACCTACATTCCGCAATTGCAAACAGAATTTGGAGACCATCAACCCCATCATAAGTGAATGCTCAGCATTAGTTTGAATTGAATACAAGAGGAAGCATGGTACAGTCACCAAAGCCTTGCACTGCAAGATTTACAGAGAAAATAGCGCACAATACACAGACAAGGGGTTTAGTTATATACCTGGAAAAGTGCAGTAAAACAAAAAGATACGAGTATCTAGGAACTGATAAGCTCGAAGACCTGATCTAATCCCAGTAAATTAAGAAACCGAGAAAGGGTCACTGGTAGGTGTAGCCGTGCCATGGGACACAAGAGGTAATGATAAGTCATTATCTATTATTAGTATTCAGAGGGTGAACCCTATTCATATGGAAGAAGCCCGCAGGGACCATTAACTTGAAATTCAAATATCCAAAGACTATGGTGTTCATTTGAACGAAGTAATAGAGAGAAGAGATCAGTTATTGAAAAAGGAAAGATAAATTAACAAATTAATAAAATATAGAAAAAAGTAGCTTAAAATACGGGGAGAATTGCTTTAGAGTAGTGATGCATTGCAGCTTCGCTTAAACTATTGCGGTCCAAATTGCACAACATCCTCAGGGATACTGTCCCACAATCCAAGTGTGTGAGGAATAAAGGATAGCTGGAACTGAGAAGTATGACATTGAAGCACATTTACTGCATATTGTCGCTCTCGACAGGAAAAGAGGATCAGGGATCAACTGTGAATGTGAAAGATCTATGTCGAAACAATTGGTGTTAGGAAACAGAAACCTACCACCACGAACCGGAGGCAGTCATCCATACCATGGAACATGATTCTAGCAAACGAAAGACAAATGGCCTAAAACAGGTTGTATTGCTTTTATTACTGTTATAAATATATTAGGCCTTACTTACGATACCTAACTTCCTTGTGGCACTTGCTGACACTTTCATAAGATGTTTATCAAAAGTAAGATGAGTCAAAAGTTACACCAAGTATAGTTCAAGCTTTAGACTCATTTAGCAATACCATCGACCTGAAGGGGAAGATGGGGTAGAAAATCTGTACGAGATCTACGAATCAATAGTGTTTTCTTTTTACTGGAGTTCAGCCTCATACACAACCGACTACACCATTCACTAATCAGCTCCATGTCACGATTGAGACTAATGGCAGCTTCATTTCTCATATGTGGAGACTTGACTACACTGATAAGTGTTGCACCATCGGCATACTGAATAATCTTGTTTTCCAGGCCAGTAACTAATTCACTTGTATACACTAAAATTAACAGTGGGCCAAGAACACTACCCAGTGGAACGCCAGACACGATAAATTTTTGTTCACTAAAGATCCCATGAACTAATGCCTGTCTGTAAGGAAATCTTGAAGTAATTCTAAAATATATCCGCCCATTCCAAGATTCTGAAGCTTAAAGATAAGTGTCTAATGATTTTCGTAATGGAAAGGAACGCTAGAATTAGTTGAATATCTCTGTACTCCAAAACCCATATCATGGTTCTCTTGCAAATGACATTTCAAATCTAAAAAAATGATTGCAGGTACATAACTGCTTCCTATATGCTTATTGACCATAAGCTAATAATCCTTTAGATTCCATATACTTGTAAAGTGGCTTAAGATACGTTTCTCTGCAACTTTGTAGAGAACAGGGAAAATACAAATTGGCCTGTAGTTTATGCAGTCTGTAGATATGCCACTCTTGGGAGCAGACTGTATTATTAAGCTTGTGCTCATCTGGAGAGATGCTACATCGACCTAAATGTCTATAAATTTTCTCATCTTTGGAGATTGCACGCTAGAAACCCTTTTAAAAAACAAAGGGAAGAAACCATAAGGATCTTCTCCACCCCAGGTATCAAGATTTTCAAAAATTCTCTTAACATCCTTAGAGCCCAATGCAAATTTTGTAAGAATAGGTTCAGAATGTCAAGTATCAGTGAGAGTGACATTCTCAGCTCTTTGCTTAGCTAAAAAAGGGCAGAGAAGTACCTGTATCTAAATATGGAAATCTGAGACTAGGGCAAGCCGAAATGAAAGAAGTACCTGTTAATCCGGGTTCACTAGGACTTATTCCAGGGGACGTCAGGAGAATACCGAGGGTGCT
>NC_087205.1:80857010-80869510 GCF_015104395.2 Macrobrachium nipponense
GCTACAAATGTCCTTAAATATTTACTTCGCTCAGCCTCGGAAATAATATATCTTCATAAATGTTAACCGTGCAACTGAAAAATTCCCATTCGGTTAACATATATGAAAATATATTATGTCTTAGGTAGAGCGAATTGGATATTAAAGGATATTTGTCGCATAATGCTTGTATATGTATGCATTATATATATATATATATATATATATATATATATATATATATATATATATATATATATATATATGCAACTTACTCCTTTTTCCGTATATCACCACGTCTAATGGGATGATGATTTCAGCACCATGACCTACTCTGAGACCCATCTGACCAGATACCCATTCTCAGTTAAGTCGACTGATGGGGGCCAGTGAGCTGTGGACGGATCCTCTCTCTCTCTCTCTCTCTCTCTTATGCATATATATATTATATATATATATATATATAGTATATATATATATATATATATATTAACCGACTTATTTCAAGAATGAGTTGCTATTAACTTTTTCTTGAATTCGCCTCCCTCTGCATTGTTGGTATGACTTTTGTAATTGCTGTGAAGTTCCCAGTATTAGAGCTATAAGGAAATTTCTAACAAAAAAGTCCTTGTGATTGAATCAGTATTTTATTCCATTCATTTTAGCATTGTTAGGAATGTGTAACATCAATAAATATGATGACAAGTTGACAAACAATAGAAAAATAATAATAAAACACCATAACATATATATAAATATATATATATTATATATATTATATAATATACCACACACATATATATCTTATATATATATATATATATATATATATATATATTGTATATGTATATGAAAAGCGCATGGAAATGTAGCCACTAAAATGAAAGTTCTAAGGGTGTAACATACACACACACACACACACACACACACACACACACAAATATATATATATATATATATATATATATATATATATATATATATATATATATATATATATTTATATATAAATATGTGTGTGTGTATATGTTACACCTTTAGAACTTTCTTTGAAATCCTGACATATAACAACTATTTATTTTAGTGGCTACATTTCCATGCGCTTTTCATGACACGTACCTGTCACAACCCAGCAGCTGACAGAGCTTATTATTACAGAATGTTTCTCAAAGTGGACAAAATGTAAATGAAGCAGGATATAAATAACCCTTGCTACTACAGCCTTGCCCATGAGACTTTGCAAAACGTCTGTTACGTTTTATCTTTTGCATTGAGTTAATTTCAGCGGGATTATGTCACAAAGGTATGAACAAAAGCATTTCCTTTGATAAATGACTCTTTTAAAATTGCGTATTAAAATTCATATATTGCGGTGCAGTTGAACGTTGCAATTTTTAACAAAGGGAGACCTTTTGACTCGGTGTTCCAGGTTAATGCTCTTCAACTTTAACCATTTATACTTGTTATTTACTCTATTGTTTACCTGCGTGGTTTACTTTGTCCCTCTCTTTATTATTTATTATAGTTTACCAGCGGGTATACTTCACAGAGGGATTATGAATTGAGAATGTTGTAACAGAAATGTTTAAACGAAAAGCACTCCTGCTTCTCTCTTTGAAGTCATAAAGTGTGAATGAAGCCATGCCATAATGTTGACCTCTGTTTTAATTAATAAGAACATCTTGACAATGAAGATATTAGAGGTACATATTCAGTAGCCTCTAATATATTCATTGTCCTTGAATTTGCTGTAAATGAGAATAAAATTACTGATAAATATTAGTGTTAAAAATAGTAAATTATGTTATTCAAATAGCAATGAAAAGTGACTGAAAACGTAACTAAATTTGTGCTTAATGTGGAAGACACCTATTTCACATGTAGGCCTTTTTCCCTTAAACAAGCGGCTCCAGCAATAATAGGGAATGAAATTGCTAGCCCACGTATTATGTCTTTAGATGCTACCTACCGCACTAGAATAACTTCAAGGTACACTTCAGAATATTTTCTTAATTCGTTTCACCTTTGCAGGAATCGAACCCTGAACCTTTCTCGAACGAGGTGTAGTGTTATGAATACACAGGCGTGTCTCTGTGTATATGTGTCACTAAGTGATTGCTATATTAATTTAATTTGACTTCAAAGGCCTTTTATTTATTTTTCCTCTTTATGTAACATTATTAGGTGCTGATGATGCTTTCCTCTAAGAGTCATATAACTTTGATAAATATAAAGAATTTTGAATGTTAATTAAGGAATATACCAGCTAGTTTGCAGTGCAAAATGTTAATTTCTTAAAGAATAATATGCATTACATCATCGAATGGGAAGTTTAAGGCTTCTGAATTTAGAAACATAATATTCTACATTCAACACGAAAGTATTTGTTTGTATTTCTTTGGCTCTTTAGTGGATCATACACATATTTACATACACGCACACATACACACAGATATACACACACGCACACACACACATATATCAAATATTAGAGATATATATATTATATCTATATAATATTAATATATATATACTAATATATATATATATATATATAATATATATATATATATATAAAGCATAGATCACAGGAAAATGGTAAGCAGAAATCCATCCTCAATAAAGGCGAAAGCGCTCGGTGCGGATTTCTGCAAATCATTTTCATGTGGTATTCGCTTATATAATGAAGTCACGTGCATCTACTGTTTTTTGAAGGACATATATATAAATATATATATATATATATATATATATATATATATATATATATACCCCACACACATATATATATACTATATATATATATATATATATATATATATATATATATATATATAATATATATATAGTATAAAAGGCCCATTAAAACACCGGTTTAAAGCTTAGGACTAGTATATTTCGGTGGACTGACTCCCACCTTTATCAAGTAGTGAATGACAGAGGTTCCATTTGCGAATTATATATTGGGAGATATACCCTTATATAATTCGCAAATGCATCTTCTTTTGTCATTCACTACTTGGTAAGGATAGGAGGAAGTCCACCGAAATATAGTCCCTTAGCGGTAAACCAGGGTGTTTTAATGGGACTTTTTATTATCATGAAACGTATCCTGTTTTAATACAAAATTTATTTACACACACACACACACACACACACACACACACATATATATATATATATATATATATCTATATATATATATATATATATATATATATATATTTTATATATATATATATATATATATATATATATATATATATCTATATATATATATATATATGTGTATATCTATATATATATATATATATTTATATATATATATATATACAGTATATTATGTGTGTGTGAATTTTTGTCACATGCCCATACTGTATTCAGGAATATGATTTAATATCGGAACCACTGTAACTGGGGAATATCATAACCAAGAGAAATAATAACTGATAAGTTAGTTCATCTGCTCATTCCTGACTAATTATATGGTGACTAATTAGATGGATGTGTGAGTATGTTTGTGGGTTTGTGTTTTGTCAGTAAAAACGCCACTATTTCCCGCTGCTCAAAAATGTTCGCCTAATTTACCTCATAATACCCCGGAGTTCTATTCCACGAGCGAAGAATTTGATTAAGCCAGATTAGATTAGTATGGATTTCGGTGTTGTGTTGTCATCAAGCTCGAATTATTTCTCTAGACCTGTAGCATAGCTCTCTCCGTTGTAATACCATTTACTACTTGAAAGAAATATTTTTTACACTTACTTGTGTAGTGGTACCTGTAGATTATGTTAAATTTCCTCTGAATTCTGCAAGCGTATAAAAACCGATTTTTTGGCTTTTCAGTTTCTTTGTTAAATTGTGTAGAGTAACTCTCTCCATAAATGTATTGAATTATGCAAAGCATGCAAAAACGTTGTATGGCAAGAAACTTCACTTGCGTGATTTGAAGATGTTGCTTTTCTTCAACTTTCGTGTGCTTCAGGGAAGATCACAAGAGCTTTGACAAAATAATCGGGAACATATTACAATCTTTGTTATTCATCCTCTTGATTATCTGGCTGAACTGGTAAAAATGATTATATTTCGTTATTGGAGGCTGTAAATCAAAATCTTGATTTGATTACTGTGTGAATCATAAACTTTTCCTGCTGCAGGGAAATTAATTCTTAATTGTTTTTGTTTAGCTGCATCTTCAGTTCCCAAAAATTATATCGATATGTATTATACGAGTACATGGTATCTGATATTTTTTCAGATTAGTTTTTTTATATATGCTGAAAGGTTCTCAAATATTTTATTAAGAATTATCTTTGGCTTTATGAGAAAGTTTAAGAGGGAGGAACTAATCCATGTTAACACATTGCATATAATCATCGAGGTTCTGGGTACAAATGCTGGGTCCCTTTTTTGTGATGATTGTAATTACGTGCCGAGCGGATATTAGCTTCAGTTGATTGAACACCATATTATTAGTTGCGAAATTCTCTTAACATGTTTATATGACAATAATTTGATATAACGTTTTTTTTCCACATGAGGAAAAATTTATGAAAACAAAGGAATCCCCAATTTTTTTTTTCATTTTAATATTTTTGTTATTTAGTAGTGTTACTGATATTTTCTAACCACAGTTTTTCATTGTTTGAGATGAAGGTTTGGACAAAAACATCATATATATATATATATATATAATATATTATATATATATATATATATATATATATATATATATATAAATATATATATATATATATATATATAAAATCTATATATATATATATATATAATATATATATTCTTAGAACTCTTACGTAGAGCAGACTCAAGTGATGAACCGTTATTTCTTATCACGTTTGAGTTCAGTGTATTGTTTTGAATATAACTTTTTTTACATTATGTTCAGTTAATTCACACTTGTTTATGGACCTTTCTTCTCTTAGCAAAGATCCTAATACTACTGTATGTAGGGTAAAGATGACAGAAGTACAGAAGAGAAGTGGAGCAAATAGGAATAGGAAAAACAGAAGTAGGATTTCAGGAGGCTAGTAGAGGTTGTGAGGTAAAGTAACACTTTCAGAGAATGTAATGGAAGGTGAGTTACAAGATAAGAAGAGGATTTGTGAATGGGTTGCGGAACAGTCATTGTTTGAAGGTGATACACTAGTGACTGGAGATATTAGAACAAGTGTTTTCAAGGAGAGTAAAGGTGAGCAAGCGTAAGGTTAATGTGACGAGTATAATCCAGGGAAGAGGGAGCAGTTTTAATATGAAGCTGTTGATTTGTATAGGTCTTGAGAGGTTAATAATATAACTGCTGACGGCAAAATGAGAAAACAAGTCAAAATAGACCTACGGAAGCCTAAGTTGAATATATTAGCATATTCTTCAGCCAACTCCCCTTTATGGAAATGAAGATTGGATGCTGCAAGCAAATGAAATAAAACAGTTAGAACGTTCGAGTTGAAATGTTTGCATACTATTTGTAACTTAAGAAGACTTGAAGGTATAAGAATTGTATAGATATAAACAAGAATAAAGATAATGATTTCGGTGATAGATAGCTCAGAACATTTTGAGTTAATTTGGTCATAGGGAATTTCTGGCGAATAATAGGTTGAACAAAGGCCATAATACGTAGTGGGGCTGTTCGACGCCCTATTGGTGAGCCTTTGTATAAGCTGATGTAGCGACAGAACTATGAGTGATCATAATGTTTTTTTTTATATACACAAACACATCAGCATACATATATATAGATCCCTATATACACGTTTGTCTGGGTATAGTTTACTATGCATGTGAATTTATGCATGTGCATTAGTGGGCTTTAAAGTTTGTCAATTATGCATGCACGTATTTTATAGTATAAGTTTGTGTTGAGATTTGAATGACATTCAAATCCAAGAGAAATTCGGTGCTGGTTTCGCTGTCTTAAGGTTAATATGCAAGAATCTCACAAGTGTTGTAGTTAATTTTAGTTAGAGGTGACTGATAAATGCAGCACTTCCAGTTCCTAATAGATTATGTCGAGATAAATAAAAAAAAAAGATGCCATTGGCCTTTATAGGTCAACTGCTATTAATTCATATGTTATATCAATTAGTATTCTCGTAGTTCAAAATATGTTGATTATCTCAGTTTCATTCTTACTGCCATTTAAAGAGCGTTGTACTCCCCTTATTCCTGTGTACCCCTGAAAGGATTATTTGTTAACACTTATGCGCAGGTTCCCAAAATAGGCTTTTCCTTTTTATTATATTATTCGTGGCCTAAACGAATTCGCTAAACACCCAAGAATAAGAAAAAAAAAAGAAATTATAGATAAAGAGACATCATCATGATCTCAGTCATTTAAGCTATTAATTTATGCAAGAGGGAGAAATGTATTTGCAATTTCATATGATCATAGCATAATACGTTTTCATAAATAATCTCTTTTTATCCCTGTGAAATGGTGTCATTTATATGTGGTCGAAAATATACTCGCAATAATCTAAAATGCGTTGTGTTGAAAATATTTGGATTCAATGTCGAATTTAGTCACCATACATTGATCTCTTTATTATAAACACCTACAAACTTTTTTTTTTTTTTTTTTTTTTTTTTTTTTTTTTAAGCGGAAACAAAATTCGAGGATTGCCGTTCCCCACAGAATACGTTAGGGAGCATATGGAATGATTGGTGTTTCATGACTGATGGTAAACTTTATCAGCTCTGAGTAAACACCTTCGGTGACTACTACTAACGAAATCCTTTTAGTTTATATATATATATATATATATACTATATATATATATATATATATATATATATATATATATATATATATTATATGTATACTGGTAAAATGTTTTGTTATAACAGAATTTCATCTAACCTGACCTGAATAAGAAATATCCTGTCCCACGTAGATTTATGATAGCCATCCGCTCGCTAAAAAAGTTAGACGTTGTAATAAGTAGATCCGACAAAGACGGCAAAATCGTAATTATGGACAAAGACTTCTACCTCGACAAAATCAACCAACTCCTTAGCGACACAAACACTTACGACAAACTGACGAAAAATCCCTTCCAAAACGTCCCCACAGAATTTTATCGGAAAGTAAGATTAATTGGCCAAGACAAAAAGAGCATTGAACTTTTAGAGAAATTTAAAGTAATTAATCCTAAACTACCCTACTTTTATAGCCTTCCCAAAACTCACAAAGACAACCTTCCATTCAGACCCATCGTTTCATGTGCCGGAGCTTTCAATTACAATATTTCTAAATGGTTAGCTGGCCTCCTTTCCCCTTTTTAGGTACTTTTTCTCCCATTCACATTAAATATTCGGAAGAATTTTGTCACAAATTCAGAGAAGCACATATACCACTTCACAACATAAAACTTTTAAGCCTTGACGTAGATTCCCTGTTCACAAAAGTACCAGTACAGGACGTTCTTCACTTTTTGAGGGAAAAACTATCCCCTTATTCAGATAATTTCCCATTAGCGCTAGACAAAATAATAAAGTCAGTTGAATTATGTGTATCTAATAACGTATTTTCATTCGGGGAATCATTCTATAAGCAAAAATTCGGGTGTAGTATTGGTTGCCCTTTAGGTCCTGTTTTAGCCAATCTGTACATGAAATACTTTGAAGCTACAGTAATAAATGCAATAAAACCCAAAAACTGCTGTAGATGAGATATGTAGATGATATTCTAACATTTTGGGATAATAAATGGGACAATTTTAATGAATTCTTTTCAAAATTAAACGCATTAGTGCCCAGCATCAAATTTAAAGTTGAATGGGAAACAGACAACAAAATTCCTTTTCTTGATGTTTTAATAATCAGAGACACGACCGAATACAAATTTACCATATACAGAAAACCAACGTTCTCACTTTCATACATTCACCACTTCAGCTATCATGACATTCCTATCAAGATAGGCGTAGCCAGCAACATATTCTTAAGAGCCTTACGAATTTGCTCTCCAGATTTCCTGGAAAAAGAATTTGAACTAATTCGTAAACAGCTTTCGTCGTTAAGGTATCCTGACCATATAATTGAGAAAGCAATTCACAAAGCAAATGTAATTTTCTACAGACCCCCTCAAGACAAGACCAGAGACACACCCAACATTAAAATTAAAATTGAAATCCCACACCTGGACAGGATTAAGACGGTGACCCACACCCTCAGAAAATCTAACCCTTTTGCATTTACTTACCCAAATACCTTAGCCAAATCCCTGATTAATGTCCAACAAAAGACATCCCCCAAGGACACAGGCGTTCACAAAATCCCATGCCTGGACTGTGACCAGTCTTACATCGGATTAACAGGAAAATCACTTCCCCAGAAGTATGGACAACAGAACTCAGCTATATAAATGAACATAACCATAGTATTAAGTGGAATTTGTCACGTATAATTTATAGCAGCAACTGCCGGTATAAGAGTCAAATGATGGAATCGGCCTTGATCAAAGAGAGGCAGGTAATGAATATCTCAAAGGGAGCACGGGACTCAGATGTCGTCGACCAGGTTTTCATTCAACCGACGCTTATGAAGATTAGAGGAAGATTATCAGCGGGAGTGACCTAAATTGGCTTACCTGTGGGTGGACCTCTTGGTATAAATACCACCTTTTCTGTAACTTTTCACATTCATCTACCTGAAGAGGGAAACAGCAGTCTCTGAAATATAGTATTTCTCTCTCTGTATTTTGGATGTTTTTATGGGCTCCTTTTATTATATATATATCATAACAATATATATATATATATATATAGATATATATAGATATATATATATATATATTATATATATATACACACACACACATATATATATATATATATTATATATATATATATCATAGTTATATATATACATATATATAAATATATATATATATATATATATATATATATATATATATATATATATATGTATATACACACACACACATATATATAATATATATATATATATATATATATATATATACGATATATATGTATATATTATGTGCGTATAGTCTCCATATGGCAATTTCCATTCCATTTTTATTTTTATTTTTTTATTTTTTTTACTCGATCTTGTTTTAGTATCTTCATTTTTGTAATTAGATATCAATTTATATTTTCACTCTATCGCCAAAATGGTTAATATTGCCCTGTTCCGTCAAGTAACTTTCCGGCGAAATAATGGCAATGAATCATAAGGTACCTTTTTTATGAATGTGCAAAAAAAAAAAAAAAAAAAAAAAAACTTTTATATTAGATAAACATTTTAGTTTCTCTTCTTTTAAATCTTCCCAACATAAGCCAAATTACACACAGCAAATCCTTACAATAAACAACATCGTCTTCCTTTTATATAACTCCTTTCTATAATGAACTTCTCAGAAGTCAATTTCCTCCTCCTAAATTCATGAGCAGTAACCGTGTTCACCGCAAACCGCGAAAGAAGGAACCAACAGGTGTTGGAAAGGGGAAGAAGGAAGGGTCGACTAAATGAAAGCCGAGGAGAGAAAACAACGGACTGCGTGCTCGCGTGCATTTGGAGCAGCGAAGGATAACTCGTCACAAGCACCCTAATAGAGAGGATTCGGTAATGAAACATGGCGGGAGCTTTTAATTGATCCGACTTTAATCGCGTGTTGGGGGGGTGAGATCTTGTCTTGCATTAGTCAAGGCCATCCTTGAGGGCGGAGCTTGGTTACGCTAGCCAGGTGATGAAACGTCTGCGGTAATACTTCATCGTCTGAGGGAACACTGTTGCAAATGAAAAGGCATCCCCGAAGGGGGAGTTTTGCTTGTAGCGAAATTTTCTTTCCTTTCGTCAGTTATGGTTTGCTTTTATCTGGCTGAGGTTTTCTTTCATTCAATCAGGACTTGTTCTGCCTTTATCAGGAAAGGTTTGGTTGTATTTATTTATATATTTATTTTTGTTTTGTTTACTTTCATATTGATTTTATTCTTTCATTTGTTTGTTCTTGTCGTCATTTTATTTTTTTATTTGTTTGTTTTCATCCTCATATTGTTGGATTTTTTCGATCTCATCTAATTGTCCTTTCGTAGATTAAAACAAAAGTTGGCATAAAAGGAAATTTCCCAGAATGAGAACGCTTCAGTTCTTCTGATTTTGTGGAATGACTCGATTCTAAATTCTGTTCTGCTGAAGGAAACTATTTTAACTTCCCTGAAGGGATATGAAGCACTGGTTCGATCTCATTCATTTTGGTTGTTTTTCAATAAGTCACACATTACTCTTATGCTCAGTCTTTCTTATGTGTTTTGCTTTCCAAAAATACCTTGAGCAGTTCCCACCGCCATATGTTATTTTCAAGCTCATCAAGTAATTTTTTTAGATATACCTTGAAGAACACGATAATCCATCATCCATCATCCGCATTTCGCTATAAGAATTTTTGTGTGTCCTATTTTACGTGTGGCTAAATTAGTTAAGGAGGTTTCATTTGTAAATTTGTTCATGTTTATGTGATTAGCTTGCATATATATATATATATATATATATATATATATATATATATATATATATATATATATATATATATATATATAATATATAATAGATATGTATGTATGTATATATATGTATTTATAATATATATATTTATTTATTTATTATATATGTATGGGTGTATATGTGTAAGATATTTATGTAATATCTAAACTAAATTCATAAAGAAGTACAAAGTTTCCTGATATTCCTGATATTTGTTAATTTTTTCGCTCATGTGGTACTTAAAGTTATATTAAGGCTAAAGGGATCTTCGTCCAGCTTTTTGTCAAGTCCATAATCAGTTAGTATATAACCTGCATAATTCCTCCGGAAGAATCGTTGGTTTTCACAAGGTGACATCAATTCGTAAACAAAAAGACGTTAATCCTCTGCGGAAATTTTCTTAAAGATATATTTCTTGCTTCGGTGCTGTTGAATGTTGACCTTGATTATTTTTTCCTGATCTCTATAATGTTCCTTGAGAAGCTGGGTCAGCTTTTCTATCAAGAGTTGGGTTGTTTCATTGTCGTTCGCTAATATCTAGTTCTGTTTAAGTCAAGTTAGGTGGTCTCACTATTCTTCTTTCTTTTTCAACACCCTTTGAGAAAGTAGATACTAATTTTTTTCTGGTCTTAACAGTTGAAAGATGATAGTATTTAATAAGTCTGTAAGGCAAAAAATTGAAAATGAATACGGAACTGAGAAGTGAAATATAAGACAGTGTATCACCATTTGTAGAATGAAAAAATATAGTTATGTTAAAACATTTTGAACTTTTGTATTTTAATGGCATCATTAACCAAGTAATGGTATTATGATAACACAAGTTTTAGAGGAAAAGTTGTTTAGAATTTTTTTTTTTTCTTAATCATTGTATGGGAAAAAAATTATGCAAAATAGGAGGCCTCTGGAAAATGCTGTATGCTGACTACCAAGTGTGTACGTCTCAACTGCTCCAGTTGACAGGTATGAGAAATGTTATAAATGCCTAAAAGTGCCGTGAAGAAAATAACGAAATCAAAATAAAGGTTATGGTGACGGGAAAGGAATGTAACAGAAAACAATATGAAAAGTGGCGAGGTGGCTCAGGACAAGGTGTCCTTCTCGACCGATAGTGAGACCTTTCCAAGACCAAGATGTTCTGATAAAAAAATCAGAACACAAAAGGTCAACACCGCTAATATTTATAATAATAGAACCCCTTGCATGGCGAACGGGCCATAAATTTATGACGTGGTTATAACCTTGTATTTCTGTGAGCGGTCGAAACATGACCAAATATTTAAAAGAAGTTGAAATTTTCAGAGATCTGTGACGGAAAATGTTGAGTAACATGCCTGGCATGCTCTGGGGAGATCGCATCCAGAAGGAGGAAATTGGTGAGATATGTTTCTATTAGAGGCTTTAAAACAGACTGAGGTCATCTGTTACGTACTCTATAATCTAGTTGCCTAGCTTGAAAGGTTGTCAAATTTAGGCAAATTCTTCTTTTGGCCGTTGTATGTCTTTCTGTCGTTTGTTTAAATCATTGTCGAAAAACTTTTGAACAATTTCCACGGCAGGTTTTTCTGGATAAGTTTCCTTTGTGCCGATTTTAATTTCTCCCAATTTTTGTAGTTTTCCAAAGACTTTTTAATTATTTCTTTTTGATCATTCACAAGGAGGAAGGAGGAACGGTCAACAACCTGAAGTGTTTTCTCGTTCAGTTTGTCATTAATTTACAGGGTGAAACACGAAACCTACTGAAAAATATTTTTTTTATTCTTACATTATTTTGAAGTCTGTTCGCCTTCTCCCGTAGGAATTTGCGCGTGTTAGGTTCTGGATGTTGTTGGAATATATTCAGAAAAGCCTCAGATACTCTCTGCACCGAAAAATGATCTTATTCGGAGCTAATGACCTGCAGAAGTATAAACGGAATTAAGCTGAGATTATTTTAACTGTTGTCCCCTAACACATCAGATAACGTGTGCAGTAGACTGTTCATGGGGCGA